>NC_079164.1:49584326-49696826 GCF_947568905.1 Ostrea edulis
CAGGGTCCAACTAAATTTCACAACTTCAGCCAAGGCCTCCTAACTCATTATGGCTATGCACATAGTTTGTCTGCTAGAATTGATGTCCCAGAGTTTAGGAGATTTTTTAAAGAACGCATCAATTTTTTAGGTTTTGGCCCCATCCCTCAACCCTCTGGAAAGCAGAGGCAACAAAATTTATAATTTTTGTCTCCCTTACCTCATTGATGTTACACACCAATTTTGGTAAAAATTGGCCCAGCTGTATTTCAGAAGTTTAAATATCAGAATCTTAATGCATGACAGCAAACAAAAGAAGATTGCACGAGTTACATGCTGTGCTCTATTTTTCCTAGATCAATATAGAGATTAATATAATGAACTTTTTTGCTGTACTTTAGAGATATTGCAAAAAAAAATGGTTCATTTTATTCCACAATATAGATCAATTATACATTGTCACCTATATGTTTTTGATAGGTATCAGTTCACACATTTGTTGTATAGCAAGTTTATTTGACATTTGATTAATTTTAAATATATCAGTAAGTGAGCTAAAATTCTTTATATTAGGAGTAAAACTAAATGGACACCCATACAGAAAACAACAGATACAGGAATTATCTTTTCTAAATAAAAAAAGTTGATTAATGTTAATCTGGTTATTATATACCGAGAGATCATTAAAAAGCAGCATGAATGTCATGTCCTCAGATACCATCTACCTGCAGAAATGACAGAAATTGTTTCTGATCTCAAAAATAGAAATAAGTTTTACATAAATTTAGATACGTGAATATAAAAAAATACTTATCAAATGAAAGTTGCTATATTCAATGAACATAAGGATGCACTTGTAACCAAAACAAAAACAAAAAACCTCCCCAATACTATATATCTTAATTCAATGCCTGACAAAATATTTTCACTCCAAATTAATATCATGGGGATTGCAGGCAAGATGTTACAGCTATTCCTGTTTTTATTGCCTATGTAATATAATAAATATAGGCAGGAATGCATGGAACTGTAGTGCTGTATATAGCAAGAAATATATATTGAAAATTTCAATACATCACAAGATGTAGTGATCAACATGGTAACACATCATGATACATGTTATAGTATATTCAGACTTTGAATGCTTTTCTTCACATATTCATACATGCACATTTATCATCAATAAAAACAAGAGGCCCACAGGCCTTATCAGTCATCTGAATATTGGCTGAAAGTATCACTAGCCCCAACGGCTACGAAATCTATAATAATTTTCCTGTTCTGCATATCTAAGCTTACATGCCAAATTTCCTGATTTAGGCAGGATAATTCTCCCTGCATGACATACACGCTCCAATAGCAATTTTCAGGACTCCTGCACCCCCAGAGCCTTAGGCAAAAATTTACCAATGATTCAAAAATCTTCCTCTCTACAACAGCATATCTTTAAGAATAACTAAATGCATAGTGATGTAGAGTGGAAGGCTATTGCCAAAATTGTAAAATTTCATGATTCCCGAGGGTAGAAGTCAATAGAATCCTTCATTAGTACGAGTGTGTGATAGGGAAATTCCACCGAGGGGACAAGATTCGCAGTCTGTCATGCATTAACAAGTGAACATTCTTAACTTCTCCTTGGTAACTACCTTTCCAATTCTTTTCAAATTTGGTGTGAAGCATGTGTGGAACAAGAGGACATAAATTGTAATTTTATAAGCCTCCCCCTCCAGAGACCCCATCTGCATCCAAACAATTTAAATTATTGACAATGAGCTAAAAATTTTGAGGATGCAAGGCAGTCAAAGTCTACAAAAATGAACACAAAATGGGCTATTAAATTACTTTAATGTAAATATTTTACCATAACAAACTTTGATTTCTCTTTAAAATGGCGTAACCCCCCCCCCCCCCCATTTCTGTCCAAATTTTTGCTATTGATACTGTTACTGCTCCCTCCATTCCTAAAATACTGTATCCCAGACTCTCCTTCTAGTCCTCTGTCTCCAGTTCTGAACATATGGAGATGATGAACTTTCAGTAGACAGAAAGAAAAGTCTGGGGATTGTGAATAGGTGTTCATCAGTATAGTGGCTTTGTCACTGTTAAGACCACCCTGAACAATTTTCTGTTGAGTCTAATGACAGAGAACATACTATCACCTTCACTGTGGAATTCAAACGAACCAAGAAGCAGTTTATGGTGAAATTCATTTCCGCATGAAACAAATTGCACAGAGAGATTAAACCACAAGAATTGATGGAGAATAATGTGTGAAAAAGGAGCAGCTTTGAAATAAGAGGAAATTTTGTAGATTAATAATTCTTTTGTGTATTGTTAGACCTTTAAATCATTGCTTTCAGCATCCCATCAAATGTATGATTGGCTGACTTAAAATTCTTGTCATGAATGTTATCAATGGATCGACCAATATTCTGTAAGTGACAATTGATTGTTGATGATATGTTTTTTGAAAGTCTTGTGCCTGAACATCACTCATGTTTTCCTTGCGTTTTGTGTACTCTTGGTTTCGCCTCCAGTAAAATTTTCGAACGTGTTAAATACCAGGACCACAGCCTTCACATTAACTAAATCAACAGGCTAATTGTAGACCTCTTTGTGCTATTCTGTAATGCTTAAATGAGTATTTCAGGAGTGGGGGTGGGGGGAACAGCACAAGTATCTAGAAGCAAAAATTGAGACAGAATGGTAAAACTAAATAAGAGGCCCATGGGCCACATCGCTCACCTGAGTCACTTTGGCCCATATCTGAAGACTTTCCATATATATTTGCATGTAAAACCTTAGTCCCTATTATGGCCCAAACTACCCTTTGCAAACTTGAATCTACACTATGTCAGAAAGCTTTCATGTAAATGTCAACTTCTTTGGCCCAATGGTTCTTGAGAAGAAGATTTTTAAAGCTTTTTCCTATATTTGTATGTAAAACTTTGACCCCCCCCACTTGTGGCCCCATCCTACCCCCCGAGGGCCATGATTTGAACAAACTTGAATCTGCACTATGTCAGAAAGTTTTCTTGTAAATATCAGCTTTTCTGACTCAGTGGTTAGTGAGAAAAAGATTTTAACTATATATTTGTATGTAAAACTTTGATCCCCCCTTGTGGCCCCATCCTACCCCTGGGGGCCATGATTTGAACAAACTTGAATCTGCACTATGTCAGAAAGTTTTCATGTAAAAATCAGCTTTTCTGGCTCAGTGGTTCTTGAGAAGAAGATTTTTCCTATATATTTGTATGTAAAACTTTGATCCCCCCTTGTGGCCCCATCCTACCCCTGGGGGCCATGATTTGAACAAACTTGAATCTGCAATATGTCAGGAAGCTTTCAGGCAAATTTCAGCTCTTCTGGCCCAGGGTTCTTGAGAAGATTTTTAAATGACCCCACCCTATTTTTGCATTTGTTATTATCTCCCCTTTGAAAGGGAAACGGACCTTCATTTACACAAACTTGAAAGCCCTTCTGGCCCAGTGGTTCTTGAGAAGATTTTTAAATGACCCCACCCTATTTTTGCATTTGTGATTATCTCCCCTTTGAAAGGGACATGGCCCTTCATTTGAACAAACTTGAAAGCCCTTCACCCAAGGATGCTTTTAGCCATGTTTGTTTGAAATTGGCCCAGTGGTTCGGGAGAAGAAGTCGAAAATGTGAAAAGTTTACAGACAGACGGACAGACAGACAGACAGACGGACGACGGACAAAATGTGATCAGAATAGCTCACTTGAACCTTCGGTTCAGGTGAGCTAAAAAACTAAAAACAGAGGATACTGCTTCCTTGTTTGATAGATCCATGTTTTCCATAATCCTTTGGGCTTCATTGTAACCAACCCCACTTCATTTCCCAATGAAGTTTTTAAACTTGTTATCTATTTCTAAATGGAAAACATTGCAAAACATCAACATTCCATTTTAATCTAAAGGCTTATTTTTCAGTATAAAGACAATGAAAGTCTTTCAAAACATTTGTGAAATATTTTGACAGTGTTCCAGGCCTTCTTGAGTCGTGTTCATTAAAACATTGATTATTCCTGGACATCGACATGTACAGACCCTGAAGCGTACTACACCATTTAAACCATTCCATTCTCGATAAAGACAGTTCCATTCCCACATCAAACTGCTCCGTTCAAACCATTCAGAGTTCCGTTTCCAGACCAAAGTGTTCCATTTTCATTAAAAACTGTTTGTTCTCTTAAACTGTTTGTTCCTGCATGGTCATTTGGTACTAGCACGTCAGTCAGTCATTTTAGATCAACATGACGCAAATAGTTGAGGTGGAAGAAGACCATGATGATTGCTCTTGATTCGATACAATATTTCAAAGTTAATAAAATAATTCAAATTTGTAAAAGTTTAAAGACAAATTACCAATTCACCATGACACGTCAGAGCATATTTTTATTTTGGGGTAAAAGGGAATTTGTGAACCGAAATCAGCTTACTAGAAATTTTTTAGAAATGTGTGAAAATGGATTTTTCTTTACCAAAATTGAATAATTATTTAAACAATGTTACTGTTGATGAAAAGAAGTTTGTGTGTTTTTTAAAAATTTGTCAATAGGGATTTTGAAACACAGAATGTCAAATCATAAGATCTATTTCAAGTAGTATACCTCTTAGATTAATAAAAATTTGACATGTTTTGGTGAAAGTGTTGGAAAAATAAAATAGCTACAGATGGCCACTTTGACCTTTTGTTAGCTGTGTGTCAATGCTACAGATAGCCACTTTGACCTTTTGTTAGCTGTGTGTCAATGCTACAGATGGCCACTTTCACCTTTTGTTAGCTGTGTGTCAATGCTACAGATAGCCACTTTCACCTTTTGTCAATGCAGCCTACAGATAGCTGCTTTAAAGAGTTGTTACCTATATACTAACACATTCTACAGATAGCCACTTTGACTTGTTGTAGTCCACATACAGTGATTCTAACTTACTATTACTTTTATTATATTATAGCAAACTCCCAGGGCCAGCAAAAAACAGTTCGTTATAACCAAACTTCGTTACATCCAATATAATGTTTGTTTTTTTCTCTCATAGTTGAATAAATATTACTTCACAATATGTGTGAATTCGTTATAAGCGTGTTCATTATAAGTGTGTTTTACTGTATCAATATAGCCCATGTATGTTACCTTTCAGCCCTTCCGACTCTCCCAATACGGTGAATGTAGTTCTGTTTTTCATCAGGTAATGTCACATTAATAACTGAAATAAAGAGATAGTGTTCACTACTGGTAGTCATAAATGTCAAATAAATTCCAATTACAAAGACATAAACCCACTCGGAATGTGGGTGTAGTGGTCAACGACTGAAGGATTGATTGATTTGATGTTTTCCGCCACACTCAACAATTTTTCAGTTATCTGGTGGCGCCCAGTTCTTTATTGGTGGAAGAGAGAACCCAGATACTATGTACCTGGGAAGAGACCACCGACCTTCCAAAAGTAAACTGGGAAACTTTCTCACTTACCGGGTTCAAATTTTTACAAAAGTCATGGAAGTCTATCTGAATTCATATAATTCAGGGCTGTGGTTAGCCACTAGCCAGCTTACCTATGCAATTTTTAAAATTCTTATGTGGATGTACATGTACAATGTATATCCTAAAATGTTTTGTTCAGAGTTTATACTTTGACTTTTGCTTTTCATAAGGGGGGTTGGTTGCATAAAAACTACATGCAATTGGGAACTGTAAAAATAACCATGTGAAAATATATTATAACTATTCTATTTTAAATAATATTTACATTCACTGAATCTTTTCTCTTATATTTCTATTAAAATTGACATTGCTTTCATCTGGGACAATGAATGCATGTTTGTTGCAAACTAGTTTGATCTGGTTTTATAGTACCACCTGTCTGTGTAATCATTACCAAATATGGAGCGCCATAAAGGTCAAAGGGTGCATTGGCTGTTCTGTTTAGAGTAACGAATGGGTCAACCATATGATATTTTAGTACTTAAATCTAGTCTATATTTTAAAACAATACATGAAAATATAAATAATAAAATGTCTCTCTTAGTTGTTTCATAGGGTGATGAAGGTAGCAATCATTGCAGAAAAAATTTACAAAACCAGTGGGTTATGAAATTTTTCTGGAATGCTAGCTACCTTCATCACCCGATGAAACAACAAAGAAAGCATTTTATTGTTTAAATATACAGCATTTTTGTGAAATAATCCCCATACCGTATGGCAGACCACTGATGTCAATCCCTCTGGCTGCTACATCCGTACAAATCATGAACCGAACTTTGTTGTCCTGTGAAACAATAACACACATTTTAATCTGTTCTTGCCCAGAATTACCAAAACAGCAATGCAAATGCAACATACTCAACAAGTAGAGATATATCACTATAGGACTGCATATACATACATTAAGATATATCACTATAATATAGGACTGCATATACATACATTAAGATATATCACTATAATATAGGACTGCATATACATACATTAAGTATAATATAGGACTGCATGTACATACATTAAGAGACTGCCTTGTAGAGGTATATCACTATAATATAGGACTGCATATACATACATTAAGAGACTGCCTTGAAATCCTGTGATGATAATTCACACAGTATGTGTCCTATCACTTGTATACAAGTTAGTGTTGCTGTACAGAACAAGTGCACTGTCAACCAGGGCATTGCCTCACAACTTGGCATCATTCGATGAGTACCATTCTCATACATTAATTTTGTCCTTGACCTTTCACCTCTACATCAATAAGTATTCCCCCACCTACCATTATGTATATTTTAGAAAAGTGTGAGGTTGAAAGATGAAAAGGTATTCTTTCTATTGTACCCACAACACATTACTGACAGCTGACTGGGCCAAGATATCAAAATTAATCGTTCTCTCTCCATCTGCTGTCTTTGCAAAATGGTACTGTAAGGGTTAACAAGAGTACCGTAAACGGTACATAATACGCCCGTGAGAAGGTTATATATGGGTTAATCTATAAATCTATGAATCATAGGTTTGAATATTACAGAATATGAACTTTTAATGTAACAGAAAAGTCACCGATCTGGAAGACTTAAAAAAACTTGAAATTAATCCATGTAAGACGAACAATGCCCAAATTTGATATCTGTAAAAAAAAAAATTCATGCAATGGGATATAAAAAAAGGTCATAAAACTTAATGAAAGACAGACAGACATCGCTATACCATAATACATCTTGTAAAATGAATGAGGTATAAAAAAATTATTGCATATTAGTAATGTTTAACAATCTGTAATATACACATAATTTAAGATAAAAGATAGTATCAGCCATCATGAAATGGAAGAAAATCCAACTTGTAATTTTCTCAAAAATTGTAGAAAATCAAAATCCTTGTCACATGCACATCTTCAATACCCATACAAACACTCCACAAAATAAGAAGGTTCTAACTTGAAAACTGTGGGAGGAGTTAGGTGGACAAATTATGTATCCTCCATAGAATATAAATTTCCAAATACACTAAGTTCAACAACCTGTAATTTTCTCAAAAATTGTAGAAAATCAAAATCCTTGCCACATGCACATTTTCAATACCCATACAAACACTCCACAAAATAAGAAGACCCTCACTTGAAAACTGTGGGAGGAGTTAGGGGGACAAATTATGTACCCTCCATATAATATTAATTTACAAATAAAGGGGCAAAACTCCTGCAAAAGAAGTCGAAATGGATCAAAATTGCAATATGATCTAGAGTGACCCACAAAGAAGCTACACAGTAAGTTTCAGCGTGATATGTGGAAGAGAAATGAAAATAGAAACAGAAAACTTTGAACAGACGTACGGACGTACAGACATCGCTGTACCATAATACGTCCCGTCTTCAGACAGGCGTATAAAAATTTGGTAAACTTCAAAATGTGCAGGAGTAGAGAAAAAGATTTTCTAAGATTAAGTACATTTTCACTATATGACCATTTTAGCCCTGCCCAATGGAGGCAGAACCCTTGCCCTGAGGGTCATGAAAAACATAAATTTTGTAGAGGGTTTCTTGTTCTTCCTAACCATGCATTCAATTTATTTTAAAATGTGCAGGAGTAGAGAAGATTTCCTATGATTAAGTACATTTTCATTATTTGACCATTTTGGCCCTGCCCTTGAGGTAGAACCTATGCTCTGGGGGCAATGAAATACTCTTCCTAACCATGCATTCACTTTATCTTCAAAATGTGCAGGAATGGATAACAAGATTTTTTAAAATTTTGCTATTTTTAGGAATATTTCCCTGCTGCTGGAGACCAAAGGGTACAATGATTATGGAAATCACAATTTATGGTCATCTCATCCCTACCGTGCTTCATATCAAATTAGAAGACAATATTGACCAAGTAGTTAATTGTTAATGGATGAAGAACAAAGACCAATGGCAAATAGGTCACCCAAGTCACTCAGGTGACTTACAAACCACCTATGTTTTGTTTTAAAACATAGTTCTGGAGCACAGTCCCAAACCAGCTTATGTGAAATATGCTAGTCAAACCATGTTATTTTCAGCTTTATCTCAAAATAACTTTATCTTAAATCTTATTTGTTTTAAGACAATCAACAAACAAGTTCTACAACTTATATGAACTTAATGCACAACTTATACGAATTTAATGCTTCTTGAAGGCTTGGAAATTGGTGTGAAAGGGGTCATTGATGTGGGTGGAAACTAATGTACCCAGAGGAATTTCCCACATGTCCAAGTGGGCGACTACAGTACATATGTACGTACCCATCACATACAACCACTGAGGATCAAACTCGGGTCACAGTGACGAGAAGTGAGAGCATTAACCTCTACACTACCCAGACATCTTACCATGATGAAGCAATTTATCAAATGATAAGTATTGTTCATTTACTATGACAATAGATGGGCATCAAATTTTCAAATGGACAGATCACTTATTGGATGGAGATAATTTATACCTTGAATCTAGCTGCAGGAACATTGATCATTTCATGAGACAATTTTTTTTTCTTGGATATGTAAATTTTACAAACCTTATTTGAAGGATTATTGAGAAAAGAAATTCTTTTTTTTAAACTACTAAGATGTTAACAATGGACTCTATACATACAAAGACTGCAAAAATAGTTCAAATTTAACGAGGTACTCTACATCATCATAATGGCTGACTTCCTTTTAAAACAGCAATATTTATTCATTCATTTCAAAAATCATCGCCTAGCTGAATAGCTCAGTAGGTTAGCACGTTGACTGCTGAACTGTATATCGCAGGTTCGAGTCCAGCAAGGGTTTTAAGTTTTTTCAGATCGCTTTCTACTAAAAATGCATTTATTGACCAAATAAAGTAAATTTGAAAGTTTTCAATTTCAAAATATTGTTGTACATACCCTCCACTTTTCATCCATATCAAATTTCTCTGGTGTAGCATACCTTCTTAAGATGAACTTTAGAGTTATGAACAAGGCTAGTGATGAGATAATTTGGAGGTCCAAATGAGATAATTTTTCATTTTTCATTTTTAGCTCACCTGAGCCTAAGGGTGTTTTGTTTTTCAAACATGTAGTTTTTATCAGGGATGAAATAGTCTTAGTCAGAACTCTATAATATTTAAATTAAATTCATAGAGAAGTAGCATATATTCTGTCATACAGTAAATTTGGGTCCGATAAATATAATTATAAAAACCAAGAAAATTTGGTACTCCGTCATCACCTGACAATAATTTGCCTAGTTTCGATGCAGTTCAAAAATCATCAAATCTGCATGGGTCACTATCTTTGCACAAAATATGTGGGGGAAATATTTATAATAAATAATCGTGCAAATGGAACACAAAACAACACACTGATATAACTTTCATATCTGCATTTTAAATACTTATAAAGGACTTTTGAACCCTGTTCGTAATACCCGGTACTACTTAACTACTATCAACTGGAGGGGGGGGGGGGGGGGGGGGGGGCAATGATTTATGTCAGGAAGCTTTCCTTTTCTGGCCCTGTGATTTTTCAAAAGAAGATTTTTCCTATATATATTTGTATGTAAAACTTTGATCCCCTATTGTCGCCTCATCTTTACCCCTGGGGACCATGATTTTAATAAACTTGAATCTGAACTGTGTCAGGAAGCTTTCATGTAAATTTCCACTTTCCTGGCCCAGTAGTTTTTGAGAAGATTTTCCCTATATATTTCTATGTAAAACTTTGATCCCCCTTGTGGCCCCATCCTGCCCCCGGGGAGGGGGGGGGGGGGGGGGGGGGGGGGAGGGGGCATGATTTTTACAAACTTGAATCTGCACTATGTCAGCAAGCTTTCATGTAAATATAAGCTTTTCTGGCACAGTGGTTCTTGAGAAGAAGATTTTTAAACATTTTCCCTATATATTTGTATGTATAACTTTGATCCCCTATTGTGGCCCCATCCTATCCTCAGGGGCCATGATGTTTGCACTATGTCTGGAAGCTGTCATGTAAATTTAAGATTTCTGGACCAGTGGTTCTTGAGAAGAAGATTTTTAAATGACCTCACCCTATATTTGCATTTTTGTGATTATCTCCCCTTGAAAGGGACATGGCCCTTCATTAACTGAAAGCCCTTTACCCAAGGATGCTTTTGGCCAAGTTTGGTTGAAATTGGCCCAGTGGTTCTGTACAAGAAGTCGAAAATGTAAAATGTTTACAGACAGATGACAGACAACAGGCGATCAGAAAAGCTCACTTGAGCTTTCAGCTCAGGTGAGCTAAAAACTGTTACACTAGAGATTGAGTACCTATCAACATTAAGACATTATCTCTCCATATAAAATCAAGGGTATACTGCAGGGATGCAAATAATAAACGCTTGCCCACTCACCATTGCGACTAAAAAGTCTTTGTGGGCTCCTAAAAATCTAATTCTAATTGCTCACTGGGCTATTGTAAAATCTCTACTGTAATTTTCCTTGTCTTATTCGGTTAAAGTAAATCAGATGCTGCTGTTAATGAATCTGACAATTTGCAACTTTAAGACTAGGCTATTATGCATGCGTTAATTATGACCTTTACCTTCTGTGCACATGTTCAACATGGTGCAAAGTTTGACAGTTTGAAAGTGACCAATTTTAGGATCACGATATATCCCCCCCCCCCCCCCCCCCCCCCCAAGATGCATCAGCTGATCAGGTGCTAGTCCTAGGCCTCACACAGTGTAAAAGATATGACCCAGACATGAAAAGCCTCACAGACTGACAGATAGACGGGAAAGCCCATATCATGAATATATCATAATACAGCCCATTAAAACAAACTGTACATGTATTATTCATAGGTCTATGATCTTCTGTGATCCTAGTATTTGTGTCAAACTATCAATTAATTAATTACCTTAAACTTCTGTAAATTAGTTAATTACCTTAAACTTCTGTAAATTAAATTAATTACCTTAAACTTCTGCAAATTAATTAATTACCTTAAACTTCTGTAAATTAGCCTTCCTTTCCTGTGGTTTCCTGTCTCCATGCAAACAAACACACGAATATTTACCTAAAAAAACAACAACCAAAAAACAAGATATATTTTGAAACACTATGGATCTAAACAAAGAAGTCCAAACCAATTGTATTGGCTACTATACAATAAGAGGCCCACAGGCCTTATCAGTCACCAGAGTATTAATTAAAAATATCACTATATGAAATCTATAATAAAACAATGTTTATAAAAAACAAATACCCCAAAAAGTGCCCCCACTGATTTAAAACTTTACATAATATATGTTATATCAACACTATATGACTATTTAGTCAGAACCCTGGGGTTGTGAAAAAGACAATTTTGGTACATCCTTTTCTGCTTTCCCTCAATATGCATTTAGTTTTTATACAGTACCAGCAAAATTAAAGAAAAAGTCTTTCAAATGATAAAGACAATTATCACTGATAACTTTGGTCTAGCTAGCTCTGGAATCAAAACCCCTATCCCTGGGATCGGGGTTTCTGGGAAAATATAATGAATTTAATCTGGAATATCTTGGTTACCAATGTAAAAATAAGATTAATTAGATCACTATTAAGAAGACAAAAACTTGTATTTCAATGGAATATTAAACTTCTAAACATTTAATTTGTTTGAAATATGAAAAATATGTTGGGCACATGTGGCAGCTTATTGCCCCTGGCTCTTTACAATTTTCATAAAGGCCTTCCTGCTCTACATCACTATGATAAATATAAAGTTTATTTCATCGAATGATGTTTTTATTTCTAAAATTAAGGGCTGTCCACGGACTTTACGGACAACCCTTGTATATATATATTTTGTTATTGTAAATTTTGTGAATTATTCCTATCCACAAAAAATGGACAACCACAGAAAATACCCATTATATGGTATCTTCAAATCTCTGTTCAAGAATATCTATCTCTATTGAGGAAAGGAATTAAGTTCATAGTCTATAATAGTTTTAAAGATTAGACATTTTAAAATATCTACTTACATTGTTTTCAATTACTCCTAAACATAGCATCAAATATCTATCTTTATCAGTAAGAAACAGGATCGAGTCTTCACCGATCTCCTGCACAATTCTCAAAATCCTTCCCAAAGCTAAAATCAATGGCATTCAGAGTTGCTAAATTGACAAATAATTTTTAGAAAGAAGTAATTCTGGCAACGAAGTATTTAGAAAGAAATAACTTTAAGTCAGATGTTTGAATTCAGTATCCATTATTTTCCTCTCAACCCTGATCAGCTTTACCTCAGTCACCTGATATGGCCAAACTGTACATAATGTTACCAGAGAAGTTGACATTAATTTCACAATTCTGTTAGAGGATTTACTCTTCATTAATTTGTCAATCTTCAGGTCTTTAAGATTTTACCTTGTATAAACAACAGTGAATTACACTTTGAGGTTAACCCCATGTAATGGGGACATATATTTCAAATTTGTAATTTTTCAAATTTTATATTTAGGACAAAGAATAATGTACGATTGTGTACATAAAAAGGCCCCAAAAATTTTCTCTGTTATATGCCAAGTATACTATCTCAACTTAAATCAAAGTTATTGCTTATTTGATAGCATTATTATGTCATGAATATTAAGACTTTTCCCTGCCTTTTTTTCAAAAAGAGCTAATGATAACTTAGATTTTATCCAGATTATTGCTTAGTAAAAGGTGTGCCAATCCGTCGAGCAAAATGAAATTAACATATATTGTGTTTAATAGAAGATGAAAAATGTATTTGAATATAAATATGCTTGACGCATGGGCTGTATGTTTTCTGAAAGGAAAACCCCCTGAAATTATGAATTTTTTCATTGATTTTGCAATTTTATGCCAACTTCACGCTCCTGTCGTATAACACAAAGCAATTTTTGGATCAAATTAAACGTAGTTTGGGTTTGCTTAATATATATTCCTTATTTGAATGCCAGATTTTGAAACCCCTACTGAAATCATTCATTTTCTGGGCCAGATGACTGTACCTGCTTCTTTTAAAGTTACATATACTTAATACTTAACACACTTCTTAACCTTTTTCTAAATTAATGATTAGGTTTTGTGTTCTTGTGTCATTGTCACTGACAGTGATTGACTTGTACAACCCCTATTGTGCTGCATTTGCATTGCGAAAGGACATCAATTAATCTGTGGATAAATTCTCTGCATGTATCCTCTTACTGGAAACAAGTAAATCAATGGTTTCGACAAGCCCAGCAGTTTCATTCTAATATACTGCAGTTGAAATTACTGTATGTATCAGCTGAGTATGAACTTTCTTATAAGCAATACATACATATACACAATCACAAACACACATTTTCTGATGATGGATAGGGTATACAAAAGTTGACCTAAACTATATGTATATAAAACCCAGTAGAATTATCAACATGTAACTTGATCTATTTCAAAATACTCATGCATTCTAAAATGCTTCATGACTGCAAACTATTAATTCAGAAAGGGGCAAAAAAATTCTCAATTAATTCCTTTGAAACTGAGCTAACCACCAAATAGGGAATAGTGAGGTCATCATCATCATCATCATCGGCATTTTGATTAACGTGCAGGATTAGGTGCATCTTCCACAGCAGTGGGCTCCCTTCCAGGTAACTGGCTTGCTGCACGCATGGCAGACCTAACATTTGACTTCCAGGCATCTCTGTCCAATGGGTTGACATCATGAAGTCCCCACTCACGCTGGTCTTTTTCTAGCTGTGCTTTCCAGGTCATCTTTGGTCTCCCTGGTTGTCGTCCTCCCTCTTTTTTGATATTAAAGACATTATTGATTGCCCCACTGGATCTAGCAATGTGCCCAAACCAGTGTAGCCTCTTCTCCCGCAGGATAGCGTCGAGGTCATCGATCCCAAGTCGTGCCAGTAGCTCGCTTGATCTGACACTAGCCATGTCTTCTGGCTTTACCCTGCAAATCTGTCTGACCATGTACCTTGTTCTTTAAAAGATGTCAATGAGCAAACACAATTATGGCTTAAATTGGTTTCTTTTTTAACAAAATACCTGTTTGACCTCTTTCTGACCACAGTGCAGGGCACTTTTGTCCAGTCTATAATCTGTCAAGTATATTGATGTGCAGCAGTAGGAAATTGACATGTTATGCAATCAAAACTATATGGACTTCGTTTGGAGTGAATAAATTGTTAGACTGAATTCATAGGACTAGATCGACCTAAAAATCCTGTGAATTTTAATGCATACAGGCGATACAGTGTGAACAGGGTTGAAAAAGCGCAAAATTTTGTATACAATATGTACATATCATATGTACGCAATGACTTATTTAAACGATCATTATTTTAAGTCTTCTATATGTAATAGTTTATTTGTCAGAAGTAAATTTGCGCGTATTGTTAGTCTTGCAAAATTGCATGTAAATAATGTTCTCGTGAATAAAATGCGATTTACAGTATGACCTTTCATTTTCATAAAGAATTTCCATACAAGGACTACAACAGGAGTTCATAACATGTACTAATTGGTTCCACTGTCCCTGAGAGTACTGACATGCACTACATGTACTCATTGGTTCCACAGTCTCCACTGTTCCTGATAGTATTACATCTACTCATTGGTTCCAGTGTCCCTGAGAGTACTACATGTACTCATTGGATCCACTATCCCCGAGAGTAATGACATTGTCTTGCATGATGAAAAATAACAAAGCTTACATATGTATGGGATACTTTGGTTGAATTCTTGAATACTGAGCGTCTTGTTCATTAGATATGTTTCCATCCAAGGTCAAAATGGACATTTAAGAACAATGAAACCTTAAAGGACACATCGCATGTTTCTGAACTTTTTAATTTTTTCAGCAAAATTAATTCATTTCATGCCTTAAACTACTTTACATATGTTTTAAATGAAACAGTTTGCGTAGTTTTTGAGTTTGAAAGCGATGAAATTCAAATCTTGCTATATGCATATTTTCTTCGATATTTTACGCACCATTATCTGTGACGTCATATGCGACCTCGAGCGAGAAGATTTGTAAACAGTTGTTAGCCATTTCATAAACAGAGTAGATTTAATTGACAAAAAAAACCAATTATCACATTAACGGCTTGTAATTAAACTGCATTAGGGTGTTTTGTGCCATCTAAGGGTGTACTTGCTGTCAGTAGAGAGGATTAGGACTGTGTTTTTTTTTCAATTTTGGAAGGAAGGTATGAGGGACAAGACGTGAATATTTTTTGTCGGCACAACGACTTTGTCATAAAAAACCAGTAGAATTTGTCCCCGTACTTTTTCAAACAAGCACTTGGACAAAGACGTAGATAAACTGCGAGAAAATGGTTCTATCGAAGCTACGCACTGTTACATATAGGGTAGCCCTATGCTTTCCGTTCTGCTCTCAAATTCAATACACACTCACACCAACTGACCTTCACCTTGTAACAACATATAGGCAGAACTTGTGATCGGAGTTTCTACCAACTGGTAGTTTTAAAAAAGAAATTTGAAAATAAAAGATAATTGAACTTTCAATTATAAATAATAAAATATGATATTTTCCAACTTTGAATTGAATTATAATTAATGCTTTCATTACGCGTACGTAACAACAACAGCACGCCGCGTTTCCACTTAATTCCTAAGTAACAACATGTAGATTTAAAAAATATAATGATTAATGAAATTGCTTGAATAGAATGATTTAAAAGTATTGTGATTTTCACTATAAATTTGATCATTTTCATTTATTTATTTCGAAATGCACCTGTGACAGTAGGCCTAGTTGTCAATGATACGTAATCGTATCATAATTTAGGCCTATCTAACTTATCCAAAAATAGATTTAATAATAATTGCACTGTTTATTTTAGAAAGGCAACAACGCTAATTACAGTTGTATAAAGAAATGGCATTATCAAATAGTGTTTAGACAGCGATCTCATGTAAACATTATTTAATCCCAAATGCAGATGTCATACTCGCTTTCCTCACTACATTTGGGTTGCTATTTCTATGCATTGGTGGCCAAAAGATATAAGACTCAGGAAATTTGTCAACCTCGAAATAAGAGTTATCCATGGTAGATAAATTAGGCCCCTAAAACCCCGAGTTTTTAAAAATATCTAACACTACTTTTACAACAAGTTGATCGACGAAGGTCGCATATGATGTCACTGTGCCACGTGACTACCTATCTAATTAACTAGGCTTTTTGAAATCGGGGCTTAGATTTAAGTCTGTATTGTGGCTAATTATCGCAATACTTCAGCGAACGAACTATTACAATTAATTTCTATAAGCATAAGGAAGACAAAATGCATATAATTCTGTATACTTTGAAAACACGAGATGTGTCCTTTAATGGTTGTACTTCCACCAGGTGTTGATGATTTATATTTATTCTATTATTAACTATGATAACAAAAGGAACAAAGAATTGCTCTTAAGACCTGATGTTTCTATTTGTTAAACTCAACATATTACCTTGTTTTATATTATCTAAAGAAACATTTACTGAAAGTTTAACATTCCATACCTCCTCCTCTCAGCTGCAGGTACTTTTCCAGATTATCACAGTCCAGCTTGGTACGACAAAAGATGAGAGCTTTATCCATCTTGTGTACATCCAGGGCTTGGATGACATATTCTCCCTTCAGAATCTTCACAGCTTCAGACAAGGTTTCTGCAAAGAAATTCAGATTTAAATTAAACATCGCTTTAGACATACCTGTTAAATACATTGCTCAAAAAAAAAAAAACAAGAGGCCCATGGGCCACATCGCTCACCTGAGTCACCTTGGCCCATATCTGAAGACTTTCCATATATATTTGCATGTAAAACCTTAGTCCCTATTATGGCCCAAACTACCCTTTGCAAACTTGAATCTACACTATGTCAGAAAGCTTTCATGTAAATGTCAACTTCTTTGGCCCAATGGTTCTTGAGAAGAAGATTTTTAAAGCTTTTTCCTATATTTGTATGTAAAACTTGGAACCCCCCCCCCACTTGTGGCCCCATCCTACCCCCCGAGGGCCATGATTTGAACAAACTTGAATCTGCACTATGTCAGAAAGTTTTCTTGTAAATATCAGCTTTTCTGACTCAGTGGTTAGTGAGAAAAAGATTTTAACTATATATTTGTATGTAAAACTTTGATCCCCCCTTGTGGCCCCATCCTACCCCCGGGGGCAATGATTTTAACAAACTTGAATCTGCACTATGTCAGAAAGTTTTCATGTAAAAATCAGCTTTTCTGGCTCAGTGGTTCTTGAGAAGAAGATTTTTCCTATATATTTGTATGTAAAACTTTGATCCCCTATTGTGGCCCCATCCAACCCCCGGAGCCCATGATTTGAACAAACTTGAATCTGCATTATGTCAGGAAGCTTTCATGTAAATCTCAGCTTTTCTGGCTTAGTGGTTCTTGAGAAGAAGATTTTTAAAGTTTTTCCCTATATATTTGTATGTAAAACTTTGATCCCCCCTTGTGGCCCCATCCTACCCCCGGGGGCCATGATTTGAACAAACTTGAATCTGCAATATGTCAGGAAGCTTTCAGGCAAATTTCAGCTCTTCTGGCCCAGGGTTCTTGAGAAGATTTTTAAATGACCCCACCCTATTTTTGCATTTGTGATTATCTCCCCTTTGAAAGGGACATGGCCCTTCATTTGAACAAACTTGAAAGCCCTTCACCCAAGGATGCTTTTAGCCATGTTTGGTTGAAATTGGCCCAGTGGTTCGGGAGAAGAAGTCGAAAATGTGAAAAGTTTAACAGACAGACAGACGACGGACAAAAAGCGATCAGAAAAGCTCACCTGCTTCGGTTCAGGTGAGCTAAAAAAGAAAAGAAATGCATAGTAGTAATTTTTTGCTTGTCAAATGATTTGTTCATACATTTTTGGGTCTAGAACAAAAGCTGATTTATTTATTGGATAGGTATTCTATAGAATTTGAAGACAATAAAACATGTTTTCATAAATGATTAAAATCGGACTTTGTAGCTCGATATTGTTGTAATTTTCTAATGCACGTGATTCAGGCACCAGTAGTTTATCAAATGCACAGGTTCTATATATTTGATTGCGTTTGTCTTTATATGTAACCGCTGTTTGAGAAATGTCATACAGGTGACTCTCGATGGCTCGAACTTCGATCTCTCGAAGTTCTCGGTCTCTCGAAGTGAAATCATGGTCCTGATTTTTCTCTCCATATAATAAAGCAAATTTGCTATCGATCTTTCGAAGTTCTCGATCTCTCGAAGTGAAGTTGGGTCCCGTAAAACACATTTCATTGTTTTTCACTCTCGATCTCTCGAAGTGGTGGTAGCGTATACCCACAATTACCCAAGCGTGTAATTTCCGCTTGGGCCTTACTTGGATTTTGTTGAATGCCGGAGGGGTAATTGGGTGTTTACATAGTTGAAACATTGCAGGTGCTTTTTTGTGGAGGTGACACACTCGAGTATATAATTGGCTAATTGGTCAGTTTACACCTTGCACTGGGGTTTTGAGTCGTGATGATTAAAATTATATATAATCCAACTATGAATAAAATCTATAATTGGTTTTGACGTGATGACGAGAGAGTAAGTTTTATACATAATTTAGAGATCTACAGACTGTTAAATTTATCGAGTTTGTTCTATTTGTGTAAAGTCACAGGGGCTTGTCACAAATTGACCCTCTCTATTCTATATTGTGAAAATATAGAACAGACGATGTCAAATTTTAATAAGACAAATATTTCGTGACGAGCCCCTGTGGTTTAGTTTGCGATAGTAAAGCGTCATCGGAACTTGGTTTTGTATGCCTATCTAAGCATGATTAAAGAGCAAATAAATACATAAACTTTGAAATGTTTTTATTAATGCAAAATAAGGTTTTTTATTTTGATATCAAAGTACCTGACGAATATGAAGGAAAACATGTCAAAACGATAACATATGATATTGTTGGTATTAATTTCCGGTTACTGTAAAATCTGAACCATACCGGCGGACCTTCAATTTCCGAATTTCGATCTCTTGAACTCTTGATTTCTCGAAGTTTTATCAAGGTCCCTTGAACTTCGAGTTATCGAGAGTCACCTGTATCTGAATTATATGCTCAATGCAAGTGGAAGACTGGAAGCAGGTACAAGGGATTTCAATGTTGCAAAAAGCACCATATCTCACCCTTGCAGCAGATATCAACAGCATATAGTTTAAAAAATCATCACCATGGAGCAGGCAGACCATGCATGATGTCAGCAGCACATGATTGCCGTCATAAGGAATCTATATACAAATATGAAAGCCCTATCTTAAACAGTTCAGGATATTACCTAGGTTAACTTTTCTTCAAAGTAGATCAAAATCCATGTTCAAGGTTACAAGGTCAAAATTTTGGTATCAAAGAAAAATCTTGTCACAACAAATGCATACATGAAATATATCAGTGGAATTTTTAGTGAGATACAAATTTAGTGAATTTCCCATAATAATGCTATATACATGTATATAGTTACTAAGAGACTTTATAATTCCAGGAAAAATAACTATTACCTCTGATATTACTGCAGGAATAAATTGTTAATGATATTCAATTTTAGTGATCTCGATCGATCATCACTCTAGCTTGAATAATGCCAAAATTAAATCCTCGCTAAAAAATTCTGCTTATAGGGTAGTAAATTGGTGGAACAAAAATCAATTGTCTTTAGATTGATGGCGACCTATAGCACTTTCCTATGAACTGTGAATGAATCTCATTTGATCACGACCCTGGCATTGATTCTCATCAGCAATCATTGTTCATAACCCTCTGTTCCCTATCATATCTGTGTCCAGCTAATACCTGTGTCACATTACACTGCAATTAGGTATCCGACTAGGTAGCGGGTTCTGAGCGGCCTGAGAATGCCAAAATCTGAAAAGTGTCCGGCCGGGGACCATGCGGTGAGAACACGCCATTCAGGGCCCGTATACCCCACCGGCAGCTTTTAGCGCGGAGTTAAATCCTGGCGATGTCAACCCCATCGTAAGATAACGCTCACGTGCTTCAGCGATTTGTAGACGTAGGAACGGCAGTCTCAGATGCCTCGGAGGATTGGCCATGTCGATGTTGATGGCAACAGCGTCGATGATGATGTTGGAGATGATGACGATGACGATAGGTATTTATACACCAGTTTGCAATTGCCTTAATTGCACTTAACACGCATGAAAAGGCAAAGGTCACCGAACGATACCCGGATGTTCTCAGAACGGACATCGTCCGGGCTTCATCCGATACCCCTCAGGTGTCCGAGCGGTGACCGCACGGGGGTACCTAGTCCGTACGATGTCCGTATGGGTACCGGACGTACCCCTCCTGGTTACCTACCGATAACCTTACGGATATCGGGCGGCCACCAACACCATCATTCCATACGCTCCCCGCCCGGTAAACATACGGCTGCCTTCCTTGTCCCGCCCGAGGTGCGGGCGGTATATGAGGAGAGCTAATCACCCGGCAGACTTGGAAATGTGTTCCTACGGTGTTAGATCTTGACAGGTCCCCCACCGATACCTATACCTCGCCCGGTACCCGCTAGTAATGTGACACAGGCATAATAGTGTTCAACAGGTGATAAAAGTCATTATACATCAGGTATCCACATATGTGATTGTTTGATCACAGGAAGTTTGAAACAGCATTCAATTTCATTCTCTGATATTGCTGTGTTTATGAACAGAGCTCATATTATCAAGTCTTGGATGTGACAAAGTTATCAAGGTTTGCAATAGTTTTTCATTTTTCAAAATTGAAGGTTGTAGTTTAAAAAATTGACATTTTCAAAAAGCTACTAGAGTAACCATTTTCCACAACACATTGTGCATTCACACTCTCTGCCCAAGGAATTTGTATATGCAACCATGCACATTTGATCTTCTGCAACAACAAAAAAAACAAGGAAATATTCGCCCCCGTATTATTTTCGTCTCTTTCGCCCTTGTTGTTACTGGGCAAATTCAAGAGTGAGAGAAACTGTTTTCTCTCATCTCTCTTTTAACACAACTATGTCTGGGTGAATCTAATATGGGGCGAAACTGTCTGCACGTGTAGAAAGGCCAAAATAACATGGGGCGAAAATAACCCTGTATACAGTACAGTATAATTTGTCCAAACCGCTCTGTCAATTCCGGTCACAAAATATAGTCCCTAACATTTCTTTTAACAAATCCTTTATTAATAATTCCCTGTACTCTGGATACTGCGTATTCTGTATATCGGTCGGCTTACACAGTCCCAACTGCTATCAATTAACTTTAATTTATCCTGTTTAAACCGGCCGCTCGTTGATGTACCACCCTAATTGTATTCGGTGTACACAAGGTCCCAACTGCTCGTAATTAGCTCTAATCATCGCATTCAAACCAGCCACCCCACGATGACCAACCTGTCGGTATTCGGTCGATCACACGCGGTGTACACAAAGGGTGTCTCAAGGGAAGCCACAGGTAAGTAAAAGAGTGCAACTGGCGATGAGTCGCGATCAGTTTAAAATAAAACCTGATTTTTAGGGAGTGCACTTTTCAATTATGACAGCACCACGCACAAGGTAATGGCGCCCTCCCCCTAACGACAGAGACGAAAACTGACATTAAAAGATAAAAGTTCAATTAATCGATGAATTCGATACATTCTTTGAATGAAACAAAATCGGTAACAATCCTGTTATGTTTTCCAAAAGCAGGGTTTCCCCTCATGGACATCTCGGAGCTCTATGGCGAGTCAGACAGTGATGATATGTTACCACAACTCGCCATGTCCGGTCGATCACTCGGCATTACATCAGTTTCCGTTTCACAAATTGAGACAGTTGAAAGTGATACATTTTACAATGAAAGCTGGGAAAGACAAATTTTAGACGAACACAAAACAAACTTGACGAACGTACATAATGTAGCACTTGATAACGGCGATGATGTAGACGAAATTGACAATTTACCAACAGAAAATTGCGCGAATAATTCCCAGATTTTAAATTATTTAATAAAAATTGAAACTTTTTCAAATGAGCACAATAATAAAACACTGATATTTATATTTCTACATTTTGAATTCTTTTGTGATATAATAAAACATTAGCAATCATTACACACGTACATGTATGCATAGATAGTGAATACAAGGGAAGCAACTCTCATTCTTGTCAAAATTCTGCACTCCGTACTCTGTGCAAACCGGCCAATTTCTTTGGAACCACACATAGCTGGTTTAGACAGATTATACTGTATATCTACTGTATATACACTTATTAATTCGTAACATCTGAAATGTAAGCTGAACCTTCTGGTAGGCAATAAGAAAAGCCAGTTTGGGTAATAACCATGATTCAATACAACCTCGCATTGGGTCAAATGTTGTCTGACGCGTTTCCTGATTGTTAGGACGTTCTCGGCACACTGATTTTGACTACGGATAACACCATTTACCTGATCAAGATATAGGGCTCATGGCAGGTGTGATCGGTCGACAGGGGATGCTTACTCCTCCTAGGCACCTGATCCCACCTCTGGAATATCCAGGGGTCCGTGTTTGCCCAACTCTTTATTTTGTATTGTTTATAGGAGTTAAGAGATTGATCACTGTTCGTTATCTTCACCTTTCATAGAAGACATAATAATCTGGATAACCTCTAACACATATTTAGCGAAGAATAAATCATAGATACTAAACTAAAACTACATTGCACACATGAATATATGCACTCACACTCTTAATACTCTCACAGGTTAATGTTATGTCCCTTGTTAACAATCTCTAACTTCAAAATAATAGATGCATGCATTAATTCAAATTTTAAAATATTTTTAATCTTTACAGGATTTTGTTTACTTTCATTTTAATGAACAAGAATTTACATCAATTTTGTGTTTCATAATTCACTGCAGGATGTAAATACGTGTGTATGGGGTACCCATGTAAATTTATATAACACCCCCCCCCCCCAAATCTTAGGATTCCACAGTAGTATAAAAAAGCAATTGAATCAAGTTTACAAAAATACTGTATGGTTTCTTCATGGATCACTGGATGTGGGCGGAGTTCATCTATGGTCATTGTTATTGACTTCTGGAGAACTCGTATCCAGAAATTTGGGTACGGATTCTTCTGGAGAAGTCGTACCCATCAATTTGATATCTATAGGTACAAGTTCTCCTGGAGAAAAAATTTGTTATTTGTGTCATAAAAATCTGAATATGAGTTCTCCTGGAGAAAAACTTTGTCATTTGTGTCATAAAAATCTGAGTATGATTTCTCCTGGTAAAAAACTTATTGTCATTTTATCATATAAATCTGGGTACGAGTTCTCCTTGATGTGCACATGCTGGAAAATAGAGGTACACTATAAAAATAATATGTTTCATGCCAAACAGCAATTCAAATAAAAAACAAAACAAACAAGTACGATCATTGTATATTATTTACTTTTTTTTTATTCATTTGAAAGGCATGTTCATAGTAAATTATGTATAATGTATGAAATCTCGATTTTTTCAAGGAGAAATCGTTATGTACCCAGATTTCAATACCTAAAATGGTACAATTCTTAATGAGATAAACTCGTATCAAAATTTCAATACTAATATAATGTTAATAACAAACTACCCAAGACAATTAGCAAAATACTTGTACTCCTCCTTTTCTCTTAGACAATCTATTATATTTGGAAAAATCAACAACTGAGCTATTTATACATTATATACTTATTATACATGTATACACATGTATGTATATATAATTATAGAAAATGTTATTATGCGCAATTATTTGCATTATATATTATTATATCAATGTTTAAAGTGGCATATAGGCCCGACGGGCCGGGTGTTTATTGATTTGTGTATTGTGATAAAATTGGATGTATTAATATATGTACACATGCCACTATAATAAATAAAATTACTTACTTACTTACTTATAATGACAAAATTTTTCTCCAAGAGAATCCATTAAATAATGGGGTTTTTTTCTCCAGGAGAACTTGTACCCAGATTTTTAGAACAGAAATGACGAAGTGTTTCTGATGGAGAACTTGTACCCAGATTTCTTAGATAAAATGACAAATCTCCGGGAGAATTCATACCCAGATTTTTATAATACAATTGACTAAGTTTTTCTCTAGGAGAACTCGTACAAACTAATGACCATTCACCTTTAACCAATACACATATTTACAATCTGTTTTTTTTGGTGTAATGTATCTAAATAAGGTTTTATAAAATCCAACTATAATGCCACCCGATCTCATTCGTGCACACGCTTTTCTATTTTTTAATTAGTTAAAAATACATAAGTCTTTCAACATAACACTGTCCAGGTCATTTGTTTTCGTTTCAATGAAGCATAATAGGTCATAATGGTTTACGAATTCTGTAAAATCAGGGTAATGTAAGCATCTATTAATGCCACATACATAAATGGATAGGATTTTTAGATTGTTTAAATTTTTTGTGTTGGTACTTTCCATGTCTGTACTTTCCGTGTTGGTACATTCTGTGTTGGTATTTTCTAGAGAGTTAAAGTCTGAATGTTCAATTGGGTCACTGGTTATGTTAGTATATTTAACCATATGGCAGGAGCCTTAGTTCTTTGCATAACAAAGAATTGTGAGCTCTGTATCTCCCATGTACCTTGACAACTGACATTCAAATTTTTGCTGACCATTAGAAATAACTTAGTTAAGCATTCTAAACATTAAAAATGGAAAAATAATATTAGAAAATTTTCAGCTCAAATCATGCCCATGTCCCTTTAAATCTCTTGCGGCATAGTACTGCTGATAATAGCTTAGCAAAAATATTCCATCACTTTTAAAAGTAAGACTATTATGGACTAAATTGTATTACTACAATGCTTAATGCCATTATTTAATTGTCACTGTCAACTATAATCAAAGTTCTGCTAATGTACTTTATTTATACATAACGTAAATTCAATATACACGTATCTTCCAGTTTCAAGAGATCTCATGGCTTAAAGAACCAATGAAAGGCCCAAGCTGATTCATTAGGAGTTTGAATTGACATTATATATAAACAAGAGGTACTGTGAGCAATGCTCACTAAGAATACCTCCCGCTTACCCCAATCTCCCAAAGGGTGTTGGTAATAGGTGTAAACTACCTCTTTTCTGAGTGTAAAAAACAAATGGCATGACAAACCGAACCATATTGCTGCTTCGATGTCCAGTGTGCTTGACTTGACCTTTGACCTTTTGACCCCAAAATCAATAGGGAACATCTTCATCCCATGGGTAGTCCATATGTATGATATGGTGACTGTAGGTGGAAAGGATAACGCTTTAGAGCCCGGAAACCATATTGCTACTTCGATGTCCAGTGTGCGTGACCTTTGACCTTTTGACCCCAAAATCGATAGGGAACATCTTCATCCCATGGGTAGTAAATATGTATGATATGGTGACTGTAGGTGGAAAGGATAACGCTTTAGAGCCCGGAAACCATATTGCTACTTCGATGTCCAGTGTGCGTGACCTTCGACCTTTTGACCCCAAAATCGATAGGAAACATCTTCATCCCTTGGGTAGTCCATATGTATGATATGGTGACTGTAGGTGGAAAGGATAACGCTTTAGAGCCCGGAAACCATATTGCTACTTCGATGTCCAGTGCACTTGACCTTTGGACCCCAAAATCGATAGGGAACATCTTCATCCCATGGGTAGTCCATATATATGATATGGTGACTGTAGGTGGAAAGGATAATGCTTTAGAGCCCGGAAACCATTGCGTCTACAGACGGACGGACGGACAGACAGACGGGCAACCCGATTCCAGTATACCCCCCCCACAACTTGTTGCGGGGGGTATAAAGATGAATTCAGCAATAACCAAGATGTGTTTGTGAAACACAAATACTCCCGATAATGACCAATTCCAAAGATGGCCAAGGTCACAAGGACAAATATCTTGGTACCAGTAAAAAGATCTTGTTACAAGAAATGCTCATGTGCAATATGAAAGCTCTAGCTAATATTTACCATTTAGAAGTTATGACCAATGTCAAATTTTTTAAAAGTAGGTCAAATGCCAAGGTCAAAAGGTTTAGTATACCCACAGAAAGGTCTTGTCACAAGGAATGCTCATGTGAAATATCAAAGCTCTAGCACTCATTGTTCAAAAGTCATTAGCAAGGTAAAAGTTTTTAAAAAGTAGGTCAAACTCCAAGGTCAAGGGTAAAAATTTTTGGTACCCATGGAGAGGATGTCAGTGATGTCATAAAGATCCGATTGGACTTGTACGCTGATGGAGTGATGCCGATAACAGTGACACAATGACACCCTGAAGCAGTGATGTCATAATGGTAAAGTAATGTACAGACAATAAATACAGATCTCTGAATTAATAGATATTTTGTAAACATTTCATCATTAAAGATGAAAATCACAATAATTCCTAATTAGGAGTAGTGGTGATGGACTTTAAACCTTGAATTTAAGGGAAAAAAATTGAAACTTAATAAATCCAATGTACACGTACTGTGTATCATTTGCTTTTTGAAATACGAGGGTTGACCCAAAGTCGTAGACTATGTTAATAATTTTCGAAATACGCATCAAATCCGAATGATTTTTTACATGAGAAAACTTCTACATATTCTAAACAAAAATGCAAAATTTGAAATAAGCAATAAAAGAGATAAATGAGATATTACGGAATAAAGAGAGATCCATATGCATTGTTGGCACACGTACAAAAATAAGTAGATATTTTCTTTGTACCACTCAATTAGATGTTTATATCAAATATATCTCATTCAAATTTTTATCAATGGAATCAGTGATGTTTTCCATGTAATATGCTGGTTTTACAACCGCAGAACATAATATACGGCAGAAAAGTGATTTCATTTTAAAACGTAGCTGGAATGAAATTTGAGCAATATGGCGACGTCGACGACATTCTTGACGCACAGAGAAATTATAAAATATTGTGTAGGTCGTGGTTTGACCCCCACTCAAACAAAACAGGAGATGGAAAGCACATCAGATCACCGGAATGTTAGCAGGACACCAGTATTTAAATGGCACAAGAGATTTGTGGAGGGAATGACATCAGAACAAAAGATGGGAAGGCCATAAAAAGAAAATAACGATAGTGAAATCCTGACGATAGAGGATTGTCATTGATGGAGATCGTCATCAGACCATCTGGGGCGTAGCAGAAAGAGTGCAGATCAGTAAGTAAGGGGTACAAAGAATTCTCTCAGACGATCTTGGTATGAAAAGAGTATTAGCTAGATGGGTACCACTACTGCTCACCAATGAAAAAATTCACAGATGGGCAAGATTATCCCAGATATTTATAAAGAAACATCAAAAAGATCTACATTTTCTCGGTAAAATTATTACAATGGACCAAACCTGACTTCATTATTACGAACCAGAATGAAAAAGACATTTCCAGTGTATGGAAAACTGCAGAATCACCACCCCCTAAGAAGTCCACCAACTCTATGAGAAATATTATGCACATGGTATTTATGGACAGACAAGGGATCATATGAGTCATGCTGTAAACTCAAAGTATTATTCCAAAGTTGTTCGCCGTGATTTGCTTCATGCGATAAGAAAGAAATGACCAGCTCTAAAAGAACATATTGAAAACATTTATCATCATGACAACGCCCCCGCACATACATCGGCTGAAAAAGATTTAGAACTTTGAGTCATCGGGTTTCAAAGACTTCCACACCCACCCTACTCCCCAGACTTAGCACCACTCGATTTTGCCTAATTGCCACTTTTGAAGGCCAGCTTGAGGGGACAAAATTTTGAATCAGAAGAAGAAATTAGAAGAGCAGTGAGGAATTTTAGCTTGTCTCTGAATCAGGAGTGGTTTGAAGGTGTGTTTGACAAGTGGGTGAAACGCCATAAAAAATGCATCGCGCAGGGGCCAGTACTCTGAAAAGGAAAACTGATAACGTCATGTGATATGTTTATGACGTCTAAATTTGTGCACCGACAGCTATGAACATACTTTTTAAATTTGTGTTCTATGTCATTATGAAAAGAGATAATATTATGAAATTTTGTACACAGGAACACAAAATAATGCTTTTAAATAACAAAGAAAAATTAATTTTAAAAATTCTGACGAATAAATGAGTTATTAACATTGTCTATGACTTTTTGAGACAACCCCCATATACAGTGGAACCCCGTTATTACGTTTTCCATTTTGTCACGATAAAATAACGTAATACCGGGGGCAACGTAATAAACGTTCCCAGTTAAATCCGTTAAAAATATCATTTGGAAATTGTATATCGTCCGTTGGTACTCCGTGAAGGGGTGTGTGAATATATCTATACTGTTTCTTTGTTTAAAAGACTATGATACTTTGTTTTATTTACATCTTATCTTTAATGTCCGTAATTCTTCATGTTCTTATCCCTTTTCTTTTTTCGGTGTAGGATACATAAGGATGTTTTGTTAAACGTTGCTTTTTCTGCATTCGTT
The DNA here is from genome assembly GCF_947568905.1 of Ostrea edulis. NCBI lineage: Eukaryota > Metazoa > Mollusca > Bivalvia > Ostreida > Ostreidae > Ostrea > Ostrea edulis. The sequence continues at coordinate 49,613,294 of NC_079164.1, forward strand.
TGGACCGCCATTTTGTTCAACTTTAAAACAATGCGTTCATGTAAATTTCTCTCAATAACTCGTTCCGGTTCGTATTCAACATTCGTATTTAAAAAATAACAAAACATCGTTTTTATTAAGTTCTCTAATTACACAATACACAACACAATAAAAAAATTCCCGCCCAAAAAACAACAAAACTATAGACACAAAACGCACACGATACCCAACACTTACACACTTCTCACCAATGATAAACACGGAGAACAATTTAAGCGCAATCCACATAAAAAAAATATAATGATGCACGAAGATTTCATTTATAACGCTAAATGATGGCACTAAAATCACGTGCGCATCAAGGGATTTTAAATATTCACCGAGGTAAATGCTGTGCACAAATCGGTCGATAGATTGGTGTATGTATGGACGAGATTTACGAACACCCAAGCTGCATGTCGAAACAACGAACAATTTTTTTAATTGAACACCTTTAATCACCTATGTCCAAGCAGTTACCCAAGCGGTTGTAACATTGCTACGATAAATCTTGTCTTTCTTGTTTGGTACCAAAGCTTTCCGTGAATAGAGTTTTAATATCGAAGGTAATCACACTATGCTGAGCTGAACACGCAGGCGGTTGAGAAATTATTTCTTTGATTATCAAAATATGAAAAATGAAGTAAATTTCATAGAGTACAATTTCTAAATAAACATTATTTAATTGTTTATCACTGGCTTCTATACGGGGTATTCACCTGTATTGATGTCGCTAGATCTATCGAAGCGTGATCAGTCAAGCGTCTCTAATCCCCAAACAGACCAGGAAATTTAGGTGGTGACTGCCTCAGGCAGTCAAGGTGTGAATGGCTTATTATTTTGAGAATCACTATTGAATAATTAGGGGTTTATTACGTTTTTGTCGGAATTTTTACAACGTAATACCGGGTCCCGGCATTTTAGGACAACGTAATAACGAGGTCTATTTTATATAGGTTTGTTAAGAAATGGTTTTGTGCTTTGAAATTCCAACGTAATATGCGGACTAACGTAATAAAGGGGGAACGTAATAACGGGGTTCCACTGTACTAACAAAAAAGTGTTTTTTGGTCAAGTTACTTCAAGTTTTTGTTAACTAACAAAAATGATTGATATTCTCATGAGAAATATGGAACTGAGTAACTACATTGGTGCAATGAGTAATCTAGCTATCTGATGCAATAAACTGAAATTAATACTTTCATTCCAAATACAAAATCTCTATGCTCATTAAAAGCAAGAGCAATATGTTATTCAAGAAAAACTGACGCCTTTTTTTCAGAAATGTCTTTCAGAAACTAGGAAGTGAGGCAATAAACTGGGTTTTTTTTCTTTGGCTTTAATGAACAAGAATTAAGTAAAGAAATACCAACCATCTTTGTCTCATGATAATTAAATATCCAAAGTAATTTCCCATGTGACAAAGAGGAAGTCATTTCTGTCTCAAGACTAAATTGTACTTTTCTAAAAGTCTTCGACAATGATGGTGTATCTGCCTAATCTAATACTTGTGTCAATCTTGACACACACAACGCATTTGACATTTCCTCTAAAATTATTTTTTCATTTCCTTACTTGTATAATATCATTAAACTTTGTATATCGGCCTGGGTAGCTCAGCAGTTAAATCATCTTATTAGTAATACAACGGTCCTGGGATTGATACCCGATTGTTCTTAATTGACACACACAACGCATTTGACATTTCCTCTAAAATTATTTTTTCATTTCTTGCTTGTATAATATTATTAAACTTTGTATATCGGCCTGGGTAGCTCAGCAGTTAAATCATCTAATTAGTAATACAACGGTCCTGGGATTGATACCCGATTGTTCCAAACATTTTTCTCTTACTTTGTTGATACAGTAATGAGCCAACATTTTTTTTTTTAATGTTTTAATTTTTGCTTGCAACAACCAAGAACAATCAAAATATGCTAACTCTAAAACAGACATGGTAGAAACAAGATAGAATGCAAGTGAATTGTATGTTAAATGTCACGAAAAATTATATATCATTGGGAAATGCTGTGTAAGTCCTTTAAAGAACTGAAATTTAGCTTCTTTCAATGAAACTGTCAACTTTGGCACCATGTTGATAGTTGAATTGCATAACATGTAAACATAAACAGGGCTCGTACCTTTTATAAAAATGAAAAGTTTAGACGTCTCCAATTACATCTTTGCATCAGGTTTGTAGCTATGTTTTACATATGTATCAAATACTATCATATTGTTAATAAATCATTTAAATAATCCCCCCCCACCACCACCAAAATTGTGTCCATGCCCCTTTAAAGTTAAACCATTTTCTGGACAAAATGTATTTTTCATTTCCATATTGTGCTCTAATCCATCAATTCAGTTGGATGCAGAAAAAGAAGTATGGCTCAGATAAAAAATCTACATTTATCGGGTGTATATCAATAAACTGCCGTGGAAGGTTCCTGAGAACGGTATGATTATAAGTTAGTACAGTAAAGGCGAGATATGCATGTCTGTTAAAAACTTGATTACACAATTCAGTGAAGTTCTTCTATGAACATGATTACGAAAGATGAGATAAAGATCTAGCGAGTTGTCCATTTACACGGCTTCATCTGCAGTGATTCGGTGCAGTTTAGGGCTTTATGAGGTGCATACCATTGTTTAAACGACTTTGTTCATGAACGTGCTGTCAAAGCATTCAGGCAGCCTCTGTAGCTGAATGAAACGAAACAAAAGACGACAGGTAATGACGACCGTGTTATGGGACATTACATTCAGTTCATCTGAGTAATTACACGGACATTACAGGCCTTTTTGTATACTAATTGGCTGTGATATACGTCAGCTTGTTTGATATTGAATAAGACAAATGACTATAAATGACTTAATGAATGATGAAGCAAATGCTGGTTTATCCATTTACAGTTTTTTTTTAACCCAAATTCTTGCATAATACTTTAATGCCGAATTGGCTACAATGCTCACTAGTATTTTCAAATACCAAAATGATCAAATCAGAAATCAGTCATCACCCATGTTTTGTTTTATGAATTTTCACGCATCCTAAAGCATAGAATCCAGAAAATGACTGATGTCCTGAATGCCTTGTTCACATATAAATACTCTGTAGTCACACTGGTTCCCGAATCAATTGGTGTGAACAAACTTGAATGCTCACTTAGGATACTAAACATATAGATTAATACGACAAACTGTATCAGAGACTGCATGGTAGCTATTGAAAATAATTTCTGAAAAGATCTTTTCAATGCATTCCTACCTAATATGTAAAAATTTCAACTCTAATCATAGATCTTTGTCGCTCATGGTTTGAATAATTTTCTTGAATCTACATTATGAGGATACTTGTCATCATTATTTAGTAAACCAAATTAAGTTTATCTTGAAACCAAATTGTGTTTATCTCGAAGGAAATGAGTATTAGAGTTTCAACAAACGATATATTCCTAGTGTACAAGGTTAAAAAGTTAATGAAAATTGCTCATATCTGTGATAACCCTGTCGCTATAGTCACTTACATGTACATTCATCACTGTGATCACATGTTTCTGCTAAGGCATGGCATCTTGAAACAAGTTTTTACTAGGTTTCATGATTTAAATTGGGGCCTTATCTTAACCTTGGTCTTTGCGATACTTGAGCATATTTGGAACAAAATATAACTTTTTTTTTCATTTGTAGCCTTTTCATCAACAAATCATTATTTATCTACATAAATAATAATAAATTCTACTTAAATTTCATACAACCTGGCTACTCATCTAAAAATACGGGTATTAGATGATGCACCTGAACTATGAATGTTGATATGTACATCCATGTGGGTGAATCACCTTGCAAATTTGAATCAAGTAGCTAGGTCAATAGTTCTTGGAAATGAATCATTTTACGAAACTTTAACCTGTTTACCCATGTATGGTAAAAATTATCTTCTGTTCTTCCCACTTGTTCAGAAGTGTTTCATTGGCTGACAGCATAGTGTTAATCAAATTATCAGAGAGATTTGGAGTACAGTGATAACAAAATTAGACACCTGTTGTCAACATATTTTGCAGTAAAGGAAATCTAAATTAACAAATTTCACGCAAAGATGTGTTATTTTAATTCATACGAGATTGAATCCCGTGGGGATCCGGGTTAGAATAGGTCCTCAGTACCCCTTGTTTGTCACAAGAGGCGACTAAATGGGGTGGTCCTCCAGATGAGACCGAAAAAACCAAGGTCCCGTGTCACAGTAGGTGTGGCACGATAAAGATCCCTCCCTGCTCAAAGGCCGCAAGTGCCAAGCATAGGCCTAAATTTTGCAGCCCTTCACCGGTAAATTGGCAACGTCTCCATATGAATGAAATATTCTTGAGAGGGATGTTAAACAATATTCAATCAATCAAATCAATCATACGAGATTGATGCCTAGACTATTTTATGGCTCTTAAATGGACCTCAGACTGTTTTGCATGACATGCCTACATCAATAACATAAACTTCTAGTTTTAACCCAAATATAAATGTTTGAAATTAATTTCCTTGTATTTCTAGGCATGCGGCCTGCTAAAGTTCAAAGGAAAGCACAATAACCAGCTTGGGCAAATACAAGTATAACTGAAAAGAATGTTTGATTATTAGTGAATGAATAGTAAACCATGAATATTCAAAGGGGAATTTAGAATTCAAATACTCGGTCAAATGTCCAACATTTGTATGCGTCATGATGGAAAACAGTCAATTGGGTGGGAGATTTTCTCTCATAACAAGAGCATACTACTTGATACCACTTCCTTTATATGGAGAGGCAAATCAAATCTAATCTTCTAAAAGGGAAGCAACTCTCAACCTCATGGTACATTTCTTTTGATGCCCCCCCCCCCTTCTTTTTTTTTATACATCAAAAGTAAAAAAAATGGTTTTACACTGTGTGGAAACAAATATTCTGCATAATTGATATTTCATTAACTTTATGATATCAAAATCACATACATGTACTAATTAATTGAAAAGTTGATATGAGTTCTTTTTGTGAGATGTGAAAAATTATAGTTATCGCGATTAAGAGATTAATAAATTTATTGCAGTTAGCAATTTACACGGGATCCGGAATGTGAATTATATACCCGATTATTAAAGGGAAAAAATGAAATAAGATATTCTGTATCATTATTTATTTGTTATCGTTCTTTTTTTCATTAAGCTTGATCTATTAACGAAACTTCTGGAAATGAGACACAATATTTGTGTCGCTTTAAATTCTAATCATCTAACGACCTGCAGAGAGGCATCTGTACGAGACTGAAAGGAAAGAAGAATCTAATCAATTTATCCTACATTTCCCTGTAATTTGAACTTACAGATCCTGAAGTGTATTACTACACCATTTGAACTGTTCCGTTCCCGATAAGAACCATTCTGTTCCCACATCAAACTGTTCCGTTTAAACTGTTCACCATTTCTTTCCCAGCCCAAAGTGTTCCATTCCCAGACAAAAGCGTTTCGTTCTCATCATTCCCGCATGGTCATTTGGAACTCGCGCGTTAATCTGTTATTGTAGGTGATCATGGCACTGGAAGTCACAGTTGTACGTACATTTCATGTTTTTATAATGCATGTACAAGATAAATGCATGAATATTGGTACAAAACACATGTGTCTAAATGTCTTTCTTTACTATGTCAGAAATTGAATCAAGGATCTAAATGATCCAAAATCACTTTTCTGGACAGCAAAATAATGGCAGAGAATTAGTATTTCTAATGGCAATCTAAATTGTCTATATATTTTCAAACACCAATTATAAGTAATGATTTTCAAGTCTCATTTCAAATCATACAGATTATAAGACTATAAATAATGCTAAGAGAATGCAACTCAAGTTTCATTTGATCAATAAATTGTGTGAATCTTCAAAGATTTTGTCAAATCAGAGACATTCATACATACGTCTCTGGTCAGATACTGCAGTTTCACTGATACATGATTTTGTTGAAAATTATTCTAAGTATGTTCTTCCATTATGAGCAAAATTTTGTGGTCTAGCATAACCTTTGAAAAGTGGTAATATACAACAAAAGATGATGATATCTATAAGTATTTGAATAAGAATATAAAATTTTTAAACCATTAACAAAATATGTTTACTGCATTGCCCTCCCTACAGATCATGCTGGTATAAAGTGTATATCATTCTTTGCAACATATAGAACCCATTTAGACTGGCCATATTCAGTAGAAGTACACAAATGAAGATGTTCACTCATGAAGTTTGCTCAACAACCTGCATAAGTCTTATATTTACTGTGTTCATAAAATTTCATTTCATAGGTCATAGGTCAAATGTGCAGAAAATAGATTTTAACCTCTAAATGATGTATGTTGTATAAAATGATTTAAAATAAATGATTAGAAATAGAAACCATCATGTGTTTCAGGTTTGTGAAGTATCTATAACAGAATGCACACACTCTTTAGATAATATTCAACCTATTAACCTTTAACAATTCAAAGATAAATTCTGTACTGAAGATTCATACAAAAACAGCATCAGACACTAGCTGTTCCAGTACAAAATTAATGTACAAGATTTGCCACCATTTCCACTACATGCTGTTGTACAGTTTATTTCAATCCACTGCAATACTTTCTGGTGTTCATGATATAAGATATGCAGAAGTATAATATATAACATAAACCTTGATAAGTATGGAGCGCCAAATTAACATAAACTCAAATAATTGAAGATATCTTCAATTATTTGAAGATATCATCAATTCAATTATTGCTCTCTTTAATTGAATTAATGCGCGCATTAGATCAATTATTGCTCTCTTCAATTGAATTGTAGCGCGCATCAATTCAATTGTTGATATCATTAATTCATTTGAAGAGATCATTAATTCAATTAAAGCGCGCATCAAATCAGCTGAAGAATTAATGCTCCCATCAATTCAATTAATGCACGCAATAATTCAGAATTGAAGATATCATTACTGTGGATTTACAGTAAGTGTGAACGAGACATATCGGCAAGTACATGATGTGCTTCAGATAGTTCATTGGAAAGTCCCCGAGTCATTTTAAAGAGCGCTTTTGATAGGTCTGTTAAATTATAAGTAGGCGGTCCCAAGTATTTGGCATTATATTATCTCGTGCCTAACAAGTGTAAGTTTCACTATTTGATTTCAGTGTAAATTGCACCGTACGTAGCGTGAGATTCAATATCGGTTTTGATTTGACAACGGAGATTTGAGATTACGTTAATAAAATGTCTTGTAAAGTTTATCTTATATATACTAGATATCTACATGTATAAAAGTGATGGGATATCTTATAAAGAAAAAAAATATAAGATGTCTTATAAAAGATACAAGATATCTCGTAAACTTTAGAAGAAATAACTTTTATCAGATACCTTATAAATCTTTTAAACAGGAATAACTGTTATACTTATAATCCATCGCAGTATCAATAGGTATGGGAGGGGGAATACAGGGTGAAAAAGGCGAGCTCCGATATGTAAAGAAAAGGCAGGATAGCAATATCCCAGAATTCAAATAGTGCTGAATATTCAAAAGAAAAAAAAAAAATGACGGGATCGAAAATGCTGCGGGAAAAGGCAGGATCCACAGTTGCCTCTATATCCCAATAAAAATTGAAAGGTTACTCCCTTAAATTCCTGTAGATACTTGTCAGTTTTAAGTGATCAGAAATTTCTGTACATGTTTCTATAGGCGATTTTGTCCGTTTAAGAACAATGCTTTTGTTTTGTTGTCTCTTTCACATTCGCAGTTTCCATATCGTTATTTTTAAAATAAATCTCTCAGAGGATATTTTCGAAATCTTGCAAAGCATTGGAAAAGATCGATGTCGGAAAAAATTCTTAATTCAAATAGTTAGGGGGAAGAGGGGGTAAAAACTCGTAAGTTTCTGTCATACGACATGGATTACACGTTAGTGGGGGAAAAAAAAAGACGACTGACTTTAAAACCACATAATAATACATTTTAATAAACGTTTAATAGTTTCAATGTACACTTTCATTTGTTTACTTGTTAATCGATTAGTTTCAACATACTTCATATTTAGTTTTGTATTGGGGTGGGTGGGGGGTGGGGGGTGGGGGGGTCTTGGTGAGAACTATGCGAACTCAGTTTTCTCTAACATTGAACATTTGATCTCGCCCCTAAAATAATTTGTCAGATTAAGTAATAAGATCAATAGATATTCTACTTCGAGAAAACATTTATTTTCAACACATGGCATGCTTTGATGTCTTTTACTGTTATATATACCCACATTTTCGTAAGAAATTCGGAAGTAACCATCGCTAGATACTGTTAATTGGATGTACAACGGCAAGTTCTGTGAATTCTAGCAAAAACTAAATTCCCCAAACCATCCCTCTCCTGTACATGTAACACATTATTAAAGAAATTCAGCATTTCGTTAGCATTTGACGCGCCTTCTATAACGTCATAGCAAAGATTGTTAATGTTGCGATACTGGCGTACCTTTGAACCTATATCACTGGTCCACCCCTAACTGTATGTCCATAAGAGTTTGAAATTTTATCAGTAAAGTTAATAAAATGTACTTGATTGACCATGCAAGCCATAAGCTATGGTCAATCAAGTACATTTTATTAACTTTATTGATAAAATTTCAAGCTCCTATGGTATGTCCATGATTGCGATTACCCGTTGTACGAACGCGACACTCGCTTCGTCAATATATATATACACATATATATATATATAAAGTCTCTGTTTTGGAAGTAAAATACAGAAAAAACTCTAAACACTTTGTTGAAATATTTCGACCGTGTTACCGGTCTTCTTCACAAAAACGGTCTTCTTCACAAAAACACGAATGAAGAAGACCGGTAACATGGTCGAAATATTTCATCAAAGTGTTTAGAGTTCTCTCTCTCTCTCTCTCTCTCTATATATATATATATATAACTGACTCGGCCTAAATTGCAATAAAATCAGTTGCAAAGAAGTTTTCAACACTTCGTTCGTGTTCAGACCACAGGGGCTCGTCACGAATTGACCCTCTCTATTCTATATTTACATTCATTTGTAAATATAGAATAGACGATGTCAAATTTTAAAAAGACAAATATTTCGTGACGAGTCCCTGTGTTCAGATGAAATATGCTTCTCTTGGATTTTCTTTGCAGTTTCTTGAAAGTCATTTCCCTAAAAATTTCTCGCAGCTCTACAAATTAAAGACACCTTTGGTACATTGTCAGGGGTACAAATATTTCTTCTTAACAACTTTTGTCTGATTTCTCTATAATATACACTTGATTTCTTTTTAATTTCATACTCGATAAACAAAAGTACATCCGGTGTGAGCTTCATTGGCGACATTTTCGGTGCAAGAGTTCCCATGATTGACAATTTTATAACATGGCCTTTGCGACGCCGAATTTCTTACTGATTTTACCATAAAATAAACCCTCGGCATGTAATTTTAAAATCAACATCATTGTTTTAGTTGGTATTGGTTTTCCCTTTTCGCAGTCTCTTCCATCGTGCTAAAAGATTATGTAATGACACGCTAGCGCAAAGACACGTGTGACCATCTAGAATTATTTTTATTCCCGCCCCTTTAAATATTGGTCCAATCGCAGTGATTGTTCTTTCCTTGATGCGTCATCATTGACAGATTTGTTTTGAAACCAACTATCCGAGACCTCAGCCGAGTCGTTCACACTTACTGTAAATTCACAGTAATTATTTGAAGAGATCTTTAATTCAATTGTTGCGCGCATCAAATGAATTGATGATATCTTCAAATAATTGAAGATATCTTCAATTATTTGAGTTTATGTTAATTTGGCGCTCCATAGATAAGAAGATACCTAAACTCAACATTTAGATACACTGATGTTTTTTCTATTCATTTTCATTCATATGCTGATTCGATATATCCCGGTGAACTTGAAATAAAAGAACACCACAGAATCTTAGATTTGTATTATTTCATATTTGGATGTTTATGGCAAAATAACAACTAGACTTATTTCAAATGAGGTGACATCAGCTTTTCCACTCTCAGCTTCCCATATTTATGTAGCAATGTTCCATTATCACCAGCATTGGTGTCTATGATTTGTTATGTGAGAGCATGTTCTGAGTCTTTTACAGGCTACAATGTTCCATTATCACCAGCATTGGTGTCTATGATTTGTTATGTGAGAGCATGTTCTGAGTCTTTTACAGGCTACTGACAATAAGTTGATGTTACAGAGGCTTCAACAGTCTCATTTAAAGTTAGCATTTAATTTGCAAATTCTATGGCTGCTCTAATGATCTTATTTGCAAATACAACCTGTCTTTAAGGCTAAGGTAGCTCACTACACTAAAGCTTATACTCTTTATGACACTATGTCTCAAGATGGCGATTTAAATGTTTTGTGAAATTATTTGTATCGATCGATTTGTTTGTCTATCATCATAGCTCAGTGGTTAAAGCATTGGGCTGGTGAACCGCATATCTCGAGTTCAAATCTGCCAGATTCTTTTGTCATATGTGTTGAAATAATTTTTTTGAAAATCATGTTTTTATCCAAATTTGCATATTTTCTGCCTTTTTGGCATATAAACTTATTATATATCATCATATCTTTTATAATAAAATCAATTGGTACTGATTTGAGAAACTACTTCAGGGTGTAGTGATCGAGCCACCTTAAGTAATGTCTGACGTTTCATACCAATTGTTAATGACACTTGCTAATAAGCTAATAAGCAAACTTTCTTCAAATATGATGAAAATTCAATTTATGTTTTTATAAGTAAAATGAATTCAATTTACCATATGGAGTGTAATTTTATTCCCAAGATTTCTAAATTAAATCCAAAAGAATGAGGAAAATTTATATAGAGTTATACATAGGGAGGGATATTATATATTTCAAGGGATATTATTTTTGAATATTATACTAGTCCCTTTATATTCTTTTTTTTATCAATCTTATATTTGTACTTATTACAACCAAACAAAACCAAAAAAATATATAATCAATCTATACATCCATTTTTCTGGTATCAAGTGTCCTTTTAAGCTATTCTATTTATATTGATTTTGATTATATGGATTACTCTATTTATCTGATCAAGATGGAGGGCTCACAGCAGGTGTGACAAGTCACCAAGGGATGTTTACTCCTCCTTGGCACCTGATCCCACCTCTGGTATATCCAGGAGTCTGTGTTTGCCCTGTTCTTGATTTAGTATTCTTTATTGGATTTACGAAATTGATCACTGTTCATTATCTTCACCTACTTTCATATTAATATCTGAGAATGTTGTTTCTAGCTCCATTCACCTAACGGTATCACTGTCATCATATTACTAATTAAAATCGATTCAAGAACAGAAATGGTCGGGTTGCTTTAAAATATGTTATCTATCATAGAGACAAGCAGTACAAAACATATTGGAAAACTGACATATAAATGTAGAATTTTTTCAACCCCCCCCCCCCAAAAAAACCCCACAGAAGCAATTTTAAAATGTCACATGTATAACTTCAAATATTTTTATAACATCTATATAATGTACAAGGTCTGAAAAATGTCAAGTAAAAGTTGTGAGAGGAGTTGGTTACACAAAGTAGGTACCACACTTTAAAAATGACAAAGTTCAACAACATCATGTACATGTAAATTTTTCAAAGAATGTCTGATCACTTCCAAAAGGACACATGCACATCTTCAATGCTTCCATAACAGCTGTACAAGGTCTGAAGGATGTCAAATAAATGCTGTAAGAGGAATTGTGATTACAAAAATAGATACCGTCTATTCAAGACATGATAAAAAAAAATGACAAAGTTCAACATTAAAAAAAAAAGAAAAATGTCTAATATCACTTTCAAAAAGACACATGCACATCTTCAATGTGTCCATAACAACTGTACAAGTTTGAGGAATGTCAAGTTAGAGGTGTGAGAGGAGTTGATTACACAAAATAGGTTACCGTCTATTCAAGACATGCTTAAAAATTACAAAGTGCAACTACATGTAAATTTTTCGAAAAATGTCTCATCACTTCAATGTATCCATAACAACTGTATAAAGTTTGAGGAATGTCAAGTTAGAGGTGTGAGGGGAGTTGACTACACAAAGTAGGTAACACTGCTCTCAACATTACTTGCACTGGTGTGGGCTGAATCTACCCAGTAATCATGTATCTGCAAGCTGAAAAAGTTTGAAAACTGTAAAATCTATATAAAAAAATAAATAAAAAAAAAAAATAAATAAATAAATAAATTCAAAGTCCAATGGCTAATAAATCTGCTGAAAGTAAGTCAGTTGGGATGAACAATTTGCCTCAGTGTCTATACATAGTCCAAGGTCCATAACTCTGCTAACTGTAAATCTAACTGCAACTTATCAATATACAACTACACACAAAAACCAGCTCAATATCTGCAACCAATGCAATAACAACAACAAAATCAAAGAAAACTACAATTATGGCAGAAAAATGGAAGGATAAAAAAAAAGGGGGGGGGGGGGGGGGGAGGAACAACACTATGCACAAGCCATTTTAAAGTAAGGGCATAAAAAATTAATTCAGGTGAGCTAAAAAGATGGATGGCATTTCATTACACAGAGACCACATGACAAATGAGAGCATCCACAGCACCCATACGATTTGTTAAAAACTATAAGGTCAGAAGTCAAATTTAAAGGCATGGAGCTTACATATTACATTTTCCTCAAGCAGTACAAGGGATGATGGTGAAAAGTGCTAGCTGAATGACACGTCACTGAGCTATGTTAGGTCATAAAGACCAATTGTGTATGATGTTTATGCCTAGAGAATTAAGACTAAAGTGGTTAACCTGGATAGGTAGCATATCATAATTATACAAAAGGCCACCCAACAAAGCTACATTTATACAGCTCTTAACCTCCTTAAGCACAAAAGCCCTGCAGGTATGTTACATAAATTCAAAGAGTTATTCAAACATTCTAAATTGAAATACAACAAGGAGAAACAAGTCTATATCTACATGAAGCATGTAATGTATATCAAAATGATGTGCATTCCTGTTATAACAGAACAGACAGGAACCCAGGGGAACTTTCAAACAAGCTTTGATGGGTTTTTTTAAAGTCTCACAAGAAAAGTAAAAAAGATACCCAGATTTATGTACATTATACAGCTGAAGACCGAGGGTTTCATGCTGAGGAAATTATTTAGAACAATACAAGCTGATGATGAACTCTCAATTTAGTTCAACAGTGCGAATGTACTAGGTTGTATCATAAAAAAGAAATAAAAAGCATTGTCTTAAGGAAACCATGATTTAAACTCAATGAAAGAGCTGTAAAATTGCAAAGATGGATATGAAAATCTCTTTTGATGTATCTTATTACAAGACTCAGAACAACATGATTATGTAGAGAGTAATGCACTCTGACAGTTTATAGTTTCAAAACAAATTCACTGTCCTTAGCCATCATACAATGCATACTTTCTCTAATCAAATCAATCCTCTCAAGATTTAAAAAAAATTCAATTTGAGGAAAAAAAATAAATAAAGGAACCAAACAAAAAAGAAATATGAAATTCTTTAGTTAAAGAAATTTGTTCTACTTAATATCCATGCTATCTGATTCTTGGTGAATAATTTCATTCTCGACATTTAAACATTTTATTCACAAATAAATGAATTCATAAAGACAGTGTAATCGTTGAGTTAAAACAAAATAAAGCTTAGATACACCATTGTTTCATACACACGGAGAGATCATCTAATGTATTTCTTGATCATGTTGATATATATCTCTATGTCGTGCAAAGAAAAAATGAACACTTTGTGATTGCTAGACTAAGTAATGTATACAATAATCAATAAGTACCACCTACAAATCTTATGCAAGTGAAAAAACGGGGAGGCAACTTTTACTTATTCCGTAGAGCTATAAAGTATCCATGTGCTATTGGTAGCTTTTAACCACGGCAACGTCTGTCAATCAATGTTCAGTAAATACTCCCAAGGTCTCTCAATGGCAGCTGGTAATCAACTATAAAAGTCAGATCTCCTTTAGTGGAAGTCACTTTGTTGCAGGAGTCCCAACTTTGGTATTATTGTCTGGGAGCTTAAATTACTTGTCAACCTCTAAAGTGAAAAGTAACCTTGAAGTAGATGGAAAGATTGGTGATTTTTACAAAGCTAGCTTGATTTCATGTAGTGTCCAATTATATGATTACATAGCTGGACCTTGCAAAAAGAATTGTGTGCATTTTATCATTCCAAGGCATCACGAGAATACAGGAGGCTACCTACAGTGGAAACTGATTATTCAATTACCACCCATTGCTAATCCAAACAGAAAAAAGTGACAACAAAAGTGGCTTATTTCATGGAGGAAATGATATTTTACGACCCTACACTGCATCATAACTTTTGCAAGACATGACTCAGGTACATATTTTATTGAATCCACTCTACTTCTGACATCAGAAGCAACTAAAATTCCTTGTTTTACGCTCCAAATAACTGACGTATGAGGGTATTAAATCGGTCTACAACTGATGGAAACATTTAAGACAAGAATGCAACATTTTACTTATTTCTTTTGAAAATATTTTCCACAGTGTAACATTGGAAAAAAAGCCATATATTCCAAAATAGTTGCAGACATTGCCTGAAGGAGGATTTAATCTTTGGCACTGAAATTCAGAGAGCTATAAAAGGGATTAATTCTGCTTGTTTAATTGAACTATTGCCGTTAGATATCCGGTGTTGGATGCAGTAAACTGAAATACTAAGGCTGGAATACAAAACAGGTGGGTTACTATCAGGTGAAATTCTAATGTAAAATTATCGCCATCCTTAAATCAATTTTTATCTTCTGAGAAAGTGTGAGTACATTTGTATGCAGAAGTCAATTAGCAACTTCTGTCTGCTTACTGAAGCAAAGCATATATTCTACAATGAAAACATAACAAGCCTTTTTTCTTTCGTTGTCAGGGAAGGCTAGTAAATTAAAGACAATCTTCACTGATCAGAGGACCCCATGGAAGATCATGAAATCAATATATTCCATACTTTATCTCTTGCCCATCAACAGAGTGCATTGTAATTCCTTCTAAAAGAACTAAGCAAAAATTTGATCAACTTTACTGTAAGGAATTGAGGATGATGAATTCTTCCAAAATGCCAAATTCCACTTCCCAAGAAGTTGAAATGACATCTATAGGGCAAATTGTAGAACCTCAAGCATCAGGCGAGGCATCCGAGTTGCTTTTGTTGGAATTGCTGTTTCAAGTGTATCTTCCACCTGTTCTGATCATCCTTGGAACTATGGGTAACTGTCTAACTATTATTGTACTAAGGAGGAAAAACTTCTGCCAGTGTTCCATCAGTTTTTACATTACGGCTTATGCTTGCTGCTCACTGCTGATGCTCTACCTCTTCCTTGGAACGGAGTGGTTCTCTAAAATCCTCCACCAAAAGTCCTTGGATGAAAAAGCAGACTGGCTTTGTCGTGTGTGGCAGTTCATCAGCAGAGTAATTTCTTACTCTGGGATTTGGTTTGTGGTGGCTATGATGATTGACCGCTTCATAGTCATATGGCACCCTAAACAGTTCTCTTCTCTGTGCACCATCTTTATGGCCAAGTTTGTGGCGATCATCATCTTTGTTGGATTAGTGGTCATCAGCATTCATGCTATGTGGACTTTTGAATTGATGAACAACTCCGGCTGTTACCCCTACCACAGAGAAAATGATATTCATTCCCTCATCTGGCCTTGGGTTGCAGCAAGCTTTTATTCCTATATTCCACTGGCCTTGATCTTCACCTTCAATGTGTTGATTTTTACTGGAATTTGTTTAAAGAGGCCTTTCAAATCCCATCAGACACAAGAACATCATTCACTGCTCTTCACATACACAACGCTTGGTACTTCGATGGTGTATTTCCTTCTTGTGATGCCCGCAACCATCATCAATGTTGTAGACATGACATATCCCCCCTCATGGCTACATGACAAAGAACTTATGATACAACTTGCGAAGGCACGCTTCACCGCTCATTACATGGCTTGGCTCAACACAACCATAATCTTTTTCATGTGTTTCTTTTTTTCACGGACCTTTCGTGCAGAAGTATGGGATCTGCTTTCTTCTGTGTGTTGCAGACATCGTCGGAGAATCTATGAACTTCAGTCTGGGTCCCAAAGTACCCATCTTGAAACAGACTCTTGTAATGAAACAACACCTCTATGAGGGGCCCAGTTTGTGAGTAAACTTTAATGAATACTGTAGATTCCTGACCTTACAGAAGTACTCACTCACAGATATCAAATTACGAGAACATGCATTCAGGAGTGGACAGTTGATCAAGAGTTTTCAGATAAGCAATATAAAAATGAAAGGCAAGTGGTGCTTCTGGTTCTAATTTACAGGACATATTAGGAATCTACAGTACTGTTCAATAGCAGTCTTTTGACAATGACAGAAATAAAGTCATATTGATTAATAAGTAGCTTCAACAAAAGGCCCATAGGCCTTTAACTGTCACCTGAGTATAAGTTAAAAGCATCATTAGCCCTAAGGACTCAGAAAATTATAATAATTTTCCTGTTCTGCAAATCCAAGACAATTTCTAATAGTCAGCAACAGTATAAACCAAGATGTGTTCTTAAAACACAAATGCCCCTGAAAGTACCCATACTTATGAAAGACTTAATATAATAAATGTTATAATGACATCAGTCCGGTAGAGTCAGAACCCTGGGGTTGTGAAAGTAACAATTTTGGTACATCCCTGTCTCCTTTTCCTAAATATGTATTTAGTTTTCACACAGTGTTTGCAAAATTAAAAGTCTTTCAAATGATAAAAACAAAAATCATAGTGATAATTTTGGCCCCCGCCATGGAACCAAACCCTCTACCCCTGAAATCATAAAATTTACAATTTGGGTTGAGGGCTACCTGCTCCTTCTAAATATCTATTTAGTTTCCATTTAGTATCAATATCATAAAAGAACACATTATATAAACATTAACACAATATGCCGAGTTTGGCTCTGCCCTAGAGTCAGTACCTCTACCCCGGGGATCATGAAATTTATTATTTTGGTAGAGGCCTTCCTGTTCTGCAAGACTATACATTTAGTTTTTCTTAACATGTGGTTGTAGAGGAGATTTCTGAAAATTGGTCGATATGTGCCCTACCACTAATGCAGATGGGCTGAAATCTGTATTTTATGTCCCCCTTGTCCCAAAGATGCTTGCCAACTTTGAAAATAATTGGAAGGGTAGTTCAAGAAGTTTAAAATGTTAAATTGTTAACGCTTAACAGTTGACCTACGACTCACAACGACAAACCAATAGCAATAGGTCATAATCTGAGTGAATCAGCTGACCTAAAAATGGCATAATTCAGCCCTGAATTTTTCCAAAACTTGCAATCATTGTTTACAGGTATCATCAGTATAGTTCAAGGTTTCTTGTCGTCTACCCTCTCATTATGACATCATACTCAAAAATTGGCTTTGTTATATAACACCATTACCCTGCATCATCATTCCCTAATTGTTGAATTATGTGAAATATGCCAAATTATGCTTTAGGACTTTTGCTAAATTTTTCATGTGAACCCTATCTCTGATAATATTTTTCTAATATCAACTAAAAAAGCATGTTAATAGCTATTTTAAAATCTTTTTGGATCCTGGGCATGTTTTGAGCAATGTTGATTCAGATGTCTTTTATCCCATAGACTAACTCAATGGATAAAAAAATATTTGGAATATATGGGTAGATGGAGGCCTTGTCTGTACAATTTCACAAAAAAATTAACACTAACTGGCATTTCATTAAACTGCAAATTAACAGGGCCGAATTTTATGCCATTCTTGAACCTATACTTTGTTGAATTTATGTGAATGTATGAAGTTTTATATTGTACATTTGTTCAAGAACTAAATGATCATGATTCCATTGAGATGTTAGATGAAACCTAAATCATCAATGAATAAATGATATTTTGAATTGATTGCTGACTGCTTCTTTTTGTCTGTAGTACTGGTAGTATACCTCTCTGAGGCATAAAGTACTTTTATCAAAATATTCCTCATTTCTATTTCATATAACGAGAGTCTGACTCTCCCTTTGATTTATATCATTACAGAACTACGATTCATTTAACAAGAACTTGCGCCTGATTTCAATGGCACTGTGCAATGAAATCATTAGTATGCTTTCTATAGATTTTTTTCTCATTATGCCCTCTGTCTTCATACGGTGATACACCATTCAAATGGCTCAATTTATCTACAGGATGTCTCAATCATATTAAGGATATTTTTAGTGCAACAAATATAAATCTTTTCGCAAATATGCTATTAAGACAGTTTTTAATCAAATCATTTTGATACTGAAAAAAGAGGAAGGTGTTGTAAAATATGACAAATTGTCTGAAAAAAATAATTAAGCATCACAAATTTTCATACCTGCTTTTTCTAATGTCAATGTAATTCCATCACTTACCAGAACAAGATTTGAATGAAGCTATAATTTTCTATAACACACATGTAGTACATAGCATGTGTTTTAATATTGTATGGGTAAGCTTAAATGTAAAAGCTTCTTTTGAATAGTTTACATACTCCCTGAGTGTACATGTATATGAACTCTGTATTTTGGTATATGGATTATAGGTCTGAAATTGTTTGCAGAAATTAGAGATTCCATGATCTTTATTATAGTACTCACTTTGAAAAACATCTTTTTCTCTTTAGTATTTTATATATTTTCATGTTTTGCTAATGCAATTCCAATTCAATTCAACAATATGTTACTCTTTTACAAAGAAAAATAAGCCATCTCCAATACCTGTTTTATGGTTATTCCCATGTGTTTTTCAAAATATTACAATCATCAAATTGTATGATTGAATTACCAAGAAATGATGAAATGCAATTTCTTTGGTAGTTCAGAGGTTTGAGGAATTATTCAACTTTATGGTAAACTTATTAGTAAAAACTATGTGCTCCATGCATACAGAATAGCAACCCATCTAATTAATATTTTACGATCAAATCACAGAAAATTATTGAAATAGAAAGAGTACTACTCAAGATTCTTTTCATTTTTTTACTATCTACTTATTACTCCAACAATTAACTTAAAAATGTAATTCAAACAAAAGGGTACCACTTTTAAAGTTCCTTAAAAGGATCAAACTTTAAGCCATTTGAGTAAATTGATTTAGTATTAAAACAACCCAGACTATCAGAAGGCATTAACCATGGTCAAATTCATAAATGGGATGAAATCATGTTTACAAATAAGGAGGATACAATACATCATCCTAATGGCCGACTTCCTTTTGAAACTTGAATGAAAATGTAAATACCAGCAATACAGGTAGACCCCTTTTAATCAGGGCCGGTAGCTCAGTAGGTCGACATATGTAGTTCGTATGTTTGAATCAATATCAAGCAGAAGTTTTAATTTTTTTCTGATTACTTTCTACTAAAACTGCATTTTTTAAAAAAAATTTTGAAACTTTTCAATTTCAAAATACATTGTGCATATTCTTCACTAAATGTCATCCTTATCAAATTTCTATGGTGTGTTATTCCTCCTTATTGCATTTATAGATGGTAAAAATTACATAGTGTCTAAACTTCCCAGTACTTGGGACTGCCTCAATATTCCATTATTTTTGCATTGGATAGAAAGATTAATAATGATTGAAATTAAGCTCAACAACACAATGATTTAAAAAAGTACCAAATCATCATATCTGCTGGGTGGAAATGTTACTGTGCTACTGAACTCCAAGATTATTATTATATGCATTTCACTGTTACAAGAACCTTATGTCACAAACATTTCCGAAAACAGAATCAACTATTCACTTGCCATATAGGCATTCACTGGGTATTTCCAAGATCAATCCTTATCTTAAGCATGTAATTAAGTGTGAAAGAGACTTGCATCTTACCCCATTTATATGATTTATTTTCCTACATGAAAAAAAATCCCTATTTACAGTTGACTTATCTGATGAACAACATCCACAGGGACCAACCATTAAGTCAATTATTCAAAGAAATCAGATTTACCACGAAATATTAATAAAATTGGTGTGATGGAAATTGGACTACCAATTCTGTGTTACATTTTAATTCAATAACAATCCAATATACCATTGTGGTTGAAGTTTTACGTTAACTGTGCACTGCCATTAACTAAATTAACAGATGCTGCAAATTCAAAATTTTAAAACATATTGAAATTTAAACAAGAAATGTTTTAAAAACATATGCTCCCCCTTCCCCTTCTTGTGTGGCAATATTGAAAGGATCAATTTTAAAATGTCTGTAATGATGGTAAAAAAAATTGGGCATACCAGTACCAAGCAATTTAGGGTTAAAAGATATTCCCTCTTTTTCAAAAGGTCTGGCATTAAGTGATTGAAGACAGTAACTGTAATACACTTTATTTGTGTACAGTTTCCCTGTGACCATTTGTTCTTTGAACCTTTCAACCTACAACAGAAAATTCTATACCAATGAAATGACACCAAATCTATAACGAAAATCTACTACGTAATACATTTGAAGGCAGTGCACGTACCAGCGAATATCAAAGACAAGACCACTTAAACCTGCTGTACAACAAGACGACATCTGTATGTCAGATTATGCTTGTATTGTCATTTCTCTAAGAAATTCCAAAGACAGAATCAGGATGAAAAATTGTGTATACTACAGATGTGAATGTACACAAACAAGTAAAGTCTTGTTCAAGTCTCCATGCTAATGTACACAAACAAGTAAAGTCTTGTTCAAGTCTCCATGCTAATGTACACAAACAAGTAAAGTCTTGTTCAAGTCTCCATGCTAATGTACACAAACAAGTAAAGTCTTGTTCAAGTCTCCATGCTAATGTACACAAACAAGTAAAGTCTTGTTCAAGTCTCCATGCTAAATTTTGTCCTTACACTTAACCTGCTCTTCCATGCTTTTAAAGTTAAAATATTACACTGTCAACATTTTTGTCTCAGATTCTGTTGAATCAGAATCTAGAAATTGGGCACTGTCCAGTGCTAATTGGTTCATTATTAAAAGTATGATCCTATCAGTCCTAATACCTGACTTTTAGATTCATAACATAACTTACAATTTGGCATTGGATTGACTATTACTTTTACAGTAGATACAAAACCATGACAACAGAAGTTCACATAGTCAGCATGGATAAAAAAAAGAGCACACAAGTTTGAGAAACACCAAAATAGGCATTTCTCTGACATACGGAAAGAAAGGAGAACAAATGATTGAAATTAACAATTCAATGACCAGTATTTTTTCAATGCATATTTTCCTTTAATTTTGAAAATCTGCAAAACTGACAAAATATTTGCAAGTCTGAGAAAAAATTGAAAGTTAATGATAAAAAAAGTTGGGTTGGGTATTGCCATGAAAAACAATATTGCAATATTTAATTTAAATATTGCAATATACAGTATTGCCTTTTTCAAATTTCATATAAAAAACAAGATTTTTATAGCAATTATTGAATAAAACGTACCTTAACTCTACAATCTTGAATATTTCTATTGAGTACTTGCTCAGTAAAACCAAAACATCAAAAAAGTAAAATTAACCAACAAGACTGCTTTTCCTTTTCTAGTTTTTACAACTTTGTATTTGGCGTCCATAGTTATACAGGAAGTTTATAGTCTAAAGTTTCAAACTGCAAACATCGAATTCCGGAATAGTGCAGAAAAAAATTCCATATCTATATCTATCTCATATCTATATGTATTTAAAAAGAGAACTATGTTTAGAATTATGTACTGATTTAAGTTTTAATATAAAGCTTTAAACTTTTTAATTTTTTAATTTTAACTTATTCTAAAACTTTACGAAAATCCCTTAATCCGTCTCCTATACGTTGTACATATTTGGTTCCCCATTTAGCAATATATATTGGTTTCCTGTACTATTTAAGATGAAGGTAATCAACGCTATTTTGCAAATTAAACAACATACTAAGCTGGTGGAATGAGAGAATGTTTTCATAGTGTGTTCCATAGTTAAATAATATGACGATATACCGGTATCCAATTTTCATATCGCGATATATTATCGTCAGTGGAAATATTGCAATATACTGGTATACCGGTAATATTGCTCAACTCTAATTAACAAGTAGAATATTTCATATCATAAGAATGCTTTTTCACTTCCTTTTAAGATAATTGAATTCAACAAGCTCAATCATCTTTGGAAATAAGTGAGTGTGGCATTATAATGAGGTTGCAATGTAGAAAAATTAAACTTAAACATAACTGGTGGTGTGCACTAAGTCAGGGTCATAATATATTAAACAGTAAAACTATGTTTATGTTCTAATGCTTATCAAAAATTATGCAATCCTATTAATTACACCATAATGTAATGCTTAGTTTAAAAGAAAAACTCAAGTGGCCCATGGGCTATATCACTCAAGTGACCACACCACACATAAAACATTTTTAAAATCCAAAGTATAGTCTCACACTGTATGATATGGGCCAGATAGAGCATGGATGAGAACAATTATAGTCTCACACTGGGCCACACAGAGCATGGGTGTGAACAATTATAGTCTCACACAGAGCATGGATGTGAACAGTTATAATCTCACACTGGGCCACACAGAGCATGGATGAAAACAATTATAGTCTCACACTGGGCCACACAGAGCATGGATGAGAACAATTATAGTCTCACACAGAGCATGGGTGTGAACAAATATAATCTCACACTGGGCCACACAGAGCATGGGTGTGAACAATTATAATCTCACACTGGGCCACACAGAGCATGGGTGTGAACAATTATAGTCTCACACTGGGCCACACAGAGCATGGGTGTGAACAATTATAGTCTCACACAGAGCATGGGTGTGAACAAATCAGAATCCACACTACTTAAGGACTTTTGAATATTAATTCTAAATACTTCAACCTTGTGATTTTTGAGAAGATTAATTTCAAGAGAATTTTCCTATATAAAAAATTAGACCCCTATTGTGGTCCTGTCCTGGGGTCATGGTATGAACCAACAAGAACCTACACTAGTCGAGGATGCCTGCATAGTAACTTGACAAATTCATAACTCTTGTGGTTCTCAATTGAAAAGAATTCGAAAGAAATTCTATATTTCCTTTGTAATATTTTAACCACTGCTATGGGCCCCTCCTAACCCTTGGGGCCATAGTGTGAACAAACTTTAATCTGCATAAAACCAGTTACATAATGTACCTGTGTGGTTCTTATAAAGATTGCTTTTCTAACACATTTCCTAGCATATACATTCCCATGAGAAACTAAGATCCCCTGACATCTGAACACACTTCGTGACCAAAATTCTACCCTACATGATGATGCTTGTACTATGGTTTTGACTTATTAAATGGTCAGGAATTGTGATGCCCTCTGGTTGGTCCAGACAATCTTTTCTGGTGTGTACCTCAAAATTAACATTGGAAAGAAAAATTGAAATACGTCAAATGAGCTCAAACAGGCAAAACATAAAAAGCAATACCCTTATCAGTGATTTTAAAGGGACTTATTCATGATTTCCCCCCCAATTTTGTTTTTCACTTTTAATGATGCAAAATCTAATGTGTTTAAAAGGCTTCACAAAAAAATAAGGTTATACTCATTTGTTTTGTAAACAAAGATTGCAATATGTTATTGTTTATGATGTTTTCAAAAGAAATGGATATCGTATCCATCACATTTCAAGTATTCTTTAAGCATTTTTTAACGTGCAATCTAGAAGTTCAATTTGTGACTGTGCAAAATTAAGATGCTTTAAATCACAATCTGTTTGTAAACATAAAGACTCAAGTCTTTGATCACATAACACAGAGTTCAAGCTAAAATATTTCTTTTATTCTTGCATTCAGAAGGTCAAAACTTTGGCTGGCAACATTAAATGAGTTATATTTTTAATGTTTAACATCAAATTTGAAAAAAAATAATTTAAAAATGTGAACCAATCCCTCGAAGAAGAATAACATATTCAGAAATACAAGAGGATTTTTGATCTTTGTACCATGTTTGATAACTTAACATTTAGTCATTTAACGCCAGACAAACAGACCAATACATACACACATAACAGAAGACAGGAAAGTCCATCTGTTAGCAAAGTTTGGCAACAAAGTTTATTAGATATTCACATATATCTATCATTCCTGACAGAGTAAAGAAAACCAATATGTTGTGCCAAAGTCAGCTACAATTCATCAATGTTAACTACGCATGCTAAATTAAAATGATTTCTGTTGTACAATAAAGCTGATTCATGGAGTAGAAGTGAAGCTTTTTATTTCATTTTTATTGTTTACAAACATCACAGCAGGGCAACAATTATGAAGAACATACCAGTGAGACAGATTCCAAACTTGAAAGAGTACAACTATATTCACATAGTTGTAATGATACGTAGGTTAAAGTAAAGAGTGTTGGAAGAATAGGAGTCAGAAGTAGATATGAAATTGAGAAGAATTTATGACAATGCAAATCCCTAAGATAACTAGCTAAAACCCATTGAGAATGTACTAGACTTTTTCTCCATATTACATCAAACTGGAAATGACCAAATTCTCAACAAGCTTCATTAGAGCCACAACAGTCAACTGGATCACATTAGAGCCACAACAGTCAACTGGATCACATTAGAGCCACAACAGTCAACTAAATTACATTACAGCCACAACTTTTGACTGGATCACATTAGAGCCACAATATTTGACTGGATCACATTAGAGCCACATTTGACTGGATCACATTACAGCCACAACATTTGACTGGATCACATTAAAACCACAACATTTGACTGGATCACATTAGAGCCACAACATTTGACTGGATCACATTAGAGCCACAACATTCGTCTGGATGACATTACAGCCACAACAGTTGACTGGATCACATTAAAACCACAACAGTTGACTGGATCACATTAGAGCCACAACATTTGACTGGATCACATTAGAGCCACAACATTTGACTGGATCACATTAGAGCCACAACATTTGACTGGATCACATTAGAACCATAACAGTTGACTGGATCACATTAGAGCCACAACATTCGTCTGGATGACATTACAGCCACAACAGTTGACTGGATCACATTAGAGCCACAACATTTGACTGGATCACATTAGAGCCACAACAGTTGACTGGATCACATTAGAGCCACAACATTCGACTGGATGGCATTACAGCCACAACATTTGACTGGATCACATTAGAACCATAACAGTTGACTGGATCACATTAGAGCCACAACATTCGACTGGATGGCATTACAGCCACAACATTTGACTGGATCACATTAGAGCCACAACATTTGACTGGATGACATTACAGCCACAACAGTTGACTGCATCACATTAGAGCCACAACATTCGACTGGGTCATATTAGAGCCACAACATTTGACTGGATCACATTAGAGCCACAACATTCGACTGGATGACTGTCCATTTAAGAAAAAAAATTCATTTTTGAAAACACTAAAGGGTATGAACTACGACGTTTCATGTCTGTATACTTCATGAAGCATGTTAGCCCTTCATGAGAAGTATGCCAGTGCAAGGCATTAAAAGTTCATACCCTCATGTATTTACAACAATAAAGTTTACATTTTATAATATTATACTTTCATGTAAAATACTCGAACCTGATTGATCGAGAAGCATTTGAAAAAACATATTGTTACCCTCTGAGAACAGAAAACACGCGCCCCAGGGTGATAGTATCTAGCAACGGGTAACAGTACTTGACAACGGGTGATATTATAAAAAATTATCACATGCGTAAAATTTATGCGCCTACGGTTCGCCGTAGATTGCTAGACGACATCGTTTGAGCGTTGTAATAAACGCGAGTACTCGCATTGAAATACAAAATATCGCATGACAGTGATTGATCAAATGTCAACAGACGCAAGTTTTTCTGCTTTCCAGTTTACATAACATTCAGTATAATAAAACAAATATTGCATGTAGTTGAGGGTAACATTGAAATTTTCAGCCCTCGAGAAACCATTGTCAACCTCGGCTACGCCTCGGTTGACAATGGTTTTCTCGGGGTGAAAATTTTCAATGTTACCCTCAACTACATGCAATATTTATATACTAACACTCTACTTTCATTTCAATCAGATTTCCAATCACAAACTTTTCAACTTAGAAAGTGATCTCTTCTGAAATAAAATGGAAATCAATGTTGAACTAATTTTTTTTTCTGAGTGAGAATTAGGGAAATAATTGGCAACTGATAGAACATGCATCAAGGATCCAGTTGATATAAGAAAAAAGGACACTCAAAAACGACCTGGAGGGGAATGGTTACAGAGGGAGAAATGAAAGACCTCCACAGCAGGGACCGGATAAAGCCGTCAACTAATTGAGCATCAAAAACAGGTCTCCCATTGGGAGTCACAATTCTCCTACATCCCTTCATTAAATCCAAAATTTGAAAAGATAAAAAAGAAGCCATTTCTTAAGGAAACTAGCCCCCAGTTTGATTATATTGGACTTGATTAGACACACATGGATGATCAGCTGATCAATGATGTGTGTTTATTCAGTACAGGGTTAATATTATTATCCTAATACAATAAATATAATTCCTTTTAGTGAATCAATTCCAGGGATTTAGTATGCCTGTCTCTTTCTCTCTCTGCTGACCTGGTGTTAAAAATACCAATGATGCAACACATCTTTAAAAAGTAATCAATTGGCAATATTAGTAAGTAGATGTTGGTCAAGGGGGGGGGGGGGGGGGGGGACACTAATCTTTATACACAATAACTGTATGTGGACTGTGAAGATTAGTGTCAGTAACTGAAATACAGTAAAACATGGTTATAGTGAATCTCCAGGGCCAGCCAAAAACAGTTTGCTATAACAAATCTGTTATATCCTATAAAATGTTAGTATAAGCATGTTCGTTATATTCAGGTTTAACTGTACAGAGGTACATTAGTATCTCTGATTAGATCCCTTTGGAATATTTGTTGAATTCATTAAACTATCAAATTGAATATTGGAAATACAGTTTGATTTAAATAAACAATGAACTTAATAATACGTAGTGCTTTTCATTTCAAGCAACACCTTACTTTTATTGACTTTATTTGAAGAGATATACATGATACACAACTTAACATAATGGGACCAAAATATTCAGTGACATTACATGTACCATGATTATGCAAATATTGAATATTTCAGATTATGTGCTGAAAATTGGCATGTAAAATAATGCAGAACACTTTCAATGAACTTCTGATGGCCCATATCCCAGAGTCTTGCAACACTTGCAGGACAAGGTGTGATAAGTTGATTGATTGTATATTGTTTAATGTCCTGCTCAATTTTTTTTCACTCATATGGAGACGTTACCATTGCCAGTGAAGAGCTGTAAAATTTAGGCATATGCTCAGTGCTTACGGTCTTTGAGCAGGGAGGGATCTTTATCGTGCCACACCTGCTGTGACACGGGGCCTTCATGGTTTTTGTGGTCTAATCCAAAGTACCACCCCATTTAGTAACATTTTATGACAAGCAAGTTACTGAGGACCTATTCTAACCTGTGTCCCCACAGGCTCAAGGTGTTGTTTTATGATCTTTAATTTTATTTTGAGGATGTCAGTATTCAGGGGATCATGAATTTTTGCTTTTTTACTGAATTCCTCAATTTCTTGATGTTTCCAGATGTAACAAAATAGAGATTCCATGGCAAGTAAAATAGTACAAAATTTGATTTCAAAATTAAACCAACTGAATTTTAAATAAGAACATATACTGGATACCCAATACATTTTTGTTACAGAATTCTGTCATTTATTGGTGCATTTTATGACAAATTTACCAATCATTGACAGTCATCATTTGAAAATGTCTAAGCAATCTGTGATTGGATAAATCATTTGTGACTGAAAGGTATGCCTATTGGGCTATGGTCAATGACAACAATAGCAGTAGGATCCAAAGTACGCAATTAATAACCATTAAATCACAATTTAATTTTACATTGACAAATGGCATCTGAATGATATTAGTAGGTTGATTTTGTGGGTGTTGACTAAACATTGAGTCTTCCATGTTGAATAATGGAGTGATAAACAACAGTTATTACAGTGTTTCTTACAGCATCTGCGTCATTAGGCCTAAAATAGGAATTGCTGTGTTTTTACTAACCTCATCAACCCCCAGCATGTTATTTGGTCAAGTAAATTGATTAAATGTTTTGTTTTTGTGGGTTGTTGTTTTTCTAGTGACAGGGACATGTAGCTTGGGGTGCAAGAATCAATTAAAATAGCCAGGGCTAGGTACATGTATATGGCTCTTAATTATGCGAATCAGTTGAAGGAAAAATTTACCTACGTAATTATACTTATATGCAATTTGTATCAATGAGAATTAAAATAGACAGGCTATGATCTCCAGCTTTGAATACAAATCATTCGATGTACAAAATTACCTATATGTTTATACTGATGAGTAATTTGATTGAAACAAAATTGATAGATTTGGAAAACAATCATGAAATGCACGATTGTACGTAAATTACGCTTGTGCATCTATTTGTATGCAATCATATCTTTACCAGAGAGCATGCAGCCACTTCAAGGTAAAGTTGAAGCTGAAAAACTTCTTTAAATTAGTAAAATACATGTATTAACAAAGGGACTTGGCTGTTCTCAACCTCAAATCAGCACAATATCAAAAAATCTTGATGGTATCAGTGTGTCAAGAACAGCCTATATAACAATCGGTATGAAACATGTCACACAGCTTTCGACCTAATGATGGCTTATATGGGCAAACCAGATCATTATAACCACCACAGAATTTGCGAAATGATGACTTTAAACAAAGCTGTTGAAATCCTGTAATATCAACTTGTTTTTCAGTAGCCTGCTCTGATTTAAAAACTGATCATACGCAAAACAAGCTCTAGCGTATCAAATCAGTTGAGAAATATAAACACCATATGAAGGTGATAATGGAATATTTGTACATAAATATTGGAAGACGATGGAGAAGATGAAATCATCCCGTTCATCATAAAGTTGAGTTGTTAATTTGCAGTTAATATCCATTTTCAATAAAATATGTAAGTGTGAAGCAGATGTGAAGGACTCAAGTTCACAGGAATATATCGAATCAACATTTGAATAAAAATGATCATTGTTTTAAAATACATGTTGATAAAACATCGTCGATATACTAGTATCTATATATCGAGTTGAAGGCCACAGCACAAGAGTTTTTTCTTTATCACGTAGAAGCTTTTGAATAAACTCTGCTTCATAAGAATATAACAAGAATACTGCAAATGGTACATAATACGCCCGTGAAAATGCTTACATAGGGTGTTTTTCTAAAGCCATTTAGTAGAACTTTGCTTCAGGTAGTATCAGCCATCATCAGGCTGTGACATACTTTCTTTGCATGATATGAATATTTCCTTTAAAAAAGGGCTAAGTTCAACAATCTGTAATTTTCTTAAGAATCGAAGAAAATAAAAATTCTTGACACATGCACATTTTCTATACCCATACACATATTCTGTAAAATAAGAAGGTCCTCATTTGAAAATTGTAGAAGGAAAAATAAAAGACAAATCATGTACTCTCAATGCAATATTTCCTCAAAACTGACTAAGTTCAACAACCTGTTATTTTCTCAGAAATTGAAGAACATCAAAATCCTTGCCACATGCACATCTTCAATATCCATACAAACACTCTGTAAAACAAGATGGTCCTCACTTTAAAATTGTGGGAGGAGTTAGTCGGACAAATTATGTACTCTCCATATAACAACAAGCATTTGGAGAGTATTGCATGGCAATACACAGTCCCCTACCAGTTGCAAAAATTACTGTACCACAACAATATTCAAAGTTTCATTATGTAGGTTATGGTAGAAGGGAAATTGGGGAACCAGGATAGGAATGGTTGGAAATCAACTACTATTCGAGTAGAGACTAGACCAAGAAAAATGACAAATTTATAATTAGGTTTAGGTCTTTAACCAAGTCAATAAACTGACATGTAGATGATCATGAATAATTTAGCTATATTGTTGTATTACTATGCTAGAAGTTTTAATGAGTGTAGTATTCTTATCTACAGTGATAAGAAACTTGGATGTAAATTAACAATTCATGCTATTTTTCTAAGTCCAAGGGCCATAACTTAATGGAAAATCAATAGACCTAAATGAAATTCGAACTTGATCTGTAACTTGTTATGGCAAAGCAATGTACCAAATATCAAATGAATATCTGCAAGAATAACCAAAAAAAAAAAAAAGTCCAGAAAACTGATAATTCATGCTATTTTTCTAATTCCAAGGGCCATAACTAAGTGAAAAACCAATGGACCGAGACCATATTCAATTTTGATCTGTAACTTGTTATGGCAAAGCAACATACGAAATATCAAATAAGTTATCTGCAAGAACAAACAAAAAAAGTATGGAAAACTGAACTAACAGACAGACAAGACAGATAGAGCACAAACCTAAAGTCCCCTTCAACTTCGTCAGTAGGGGACTAAAAAATAGACGATAATAGTTAGGCCTCATTTCTACTGCTATACATTCAAATTTGTGCAGTATTTTCACGGTAGACAAACTTGTTGAATCAAAACAACAGTGATTAATATATTTATGTAGAAAAGGCATTAACAGAAGCCACTCAAACCTAAACTATACATTACTTACACTCGAAAGCCAAACCCCAAAGTCCTTTTTTTGGAGGACCCATAACTTTGGGTACGGATTTTATATGGAATCAAATTTTTCCTAATTGGTACAACTAATAGTACCCTTTATTTGAGAAGAAGTATGAATCAGCTTACAATTCATGAATAGAAGAAATCATTGCAAAAAAAAATAATAAAAAATAGAAAGATGTGTCAGAACGACATGAATTTCCCCGCTTGCAGTAAAGTCAAATGTAGGAAATCCATCAAAGTATAGCAATGAATGTGGTATTCAGATTCTATGTTACACACATTTAGTTCAATGAAGAACTCAACAACAATCCTTTAAATGTTTTAACAGCCATAAAAATAAATAAATTTTTCTACTTTAAAGGGGCAGAACTCCATCAAAAATTAATAAACTTGAACCAAACTCAAACTCGATCTGTAACTCATCAATAAACACCTGCATACAAAAGATCAATTCAATATATATTTATATATCTCAAGGTATTTAGAAAAAAGTCTGGAAAACTGGTCGTATTAAAACAGTACTTTTTCTAAGTTAAAGGAGCACAACTCCATCAAAATTCAACAAAGCGGAACAAAACTCAAACTCAATCTGTAACATATCAATATACACCTGTATATAAAAATCAATTCAATATCTCAAGGCGTTAAGAAAAAAGTCCGGAAAACTGGTCCTAACATTAATTTTTCTATATTAAATGGGCAACAACACCATAAAAAATCAACTAACCACAACCAAACTCAAACTAGATCTGTAACTCATCAATATATATCTGCATACAAAAAATCCGTTCAATATCTCCAGGTGTTTAGAAAAAAAGTCTGCAAAACTGGATGTAACAGTAACTTTTTAAGTTAAGTTTAAAAAATCAACGAACCGGAACAAAACTCACACTTGATCTGTTACCTGCATACAATAAATCAATTCAAAATCTCATGGCATTTAAGAAAAAATCCGGAAAACTGGGTGTTGCAGAAGAACAGAAGGACTGACAAGGGTAAAACTATATTTTCCAACCACTTTGTGGTGGGGCCATCAAAATAGAAAAACTGGCAATAATTGGTACTCAGTCAGAAATGCACCATAATGAAACAAATTACTGGTTTAATTGGCTTGTCATATTTAATTTGCATGTCAATTGCAAGATTCTTCAAAATAGTCTGACCCAAAGACAAAATAATGTATCGACCTTTGGACCAACGCATGCCAGACATCATGCCATCCCCAGACCTCCTCGAATGGTTTTTCTATTAAAGATCATCTGCTACACCTCTGCTCTAGCGACTCTGATTATGGTTTTGACAGAAAAATTCGAAACATACAACAAACAAAAGAATTATGTGACAATAGCATATATAAGTACTGAGAATCAGTTTTAGTCCTACATAAACATTCAAGTAACTAATGTATTAAAAACTCTTATGATGATTCAAATTGTTGCATGTCTAGATGCAGACAGCAATTTCATGAAAACCTCTGCATAGACCTAAACTGACTATAAAAGAGAATCTTTCATCATTTGCTTCTTGATTGAAAAGCTGTAAATAATACAGAAATGGAAACAAATTGCATGCATTCGTGCCATACAGACCCCATTGACTAATTCCTGTTTGAACCCACAGTTCAAAACTAAAACATCAATAAAATATCCACAAATAAAATTTCTTTTAGATGAATGAAAGCTGTAGATGGACAGATTTTGACACAGGGAAGTTGGAGTGAATTAACTTATAAACTGCTGGGCACAAATGTAACATGAATTATGAGTACAAATTTATCTCCAAACAATGGACAGCAATAAAATCAACAAAATTATAAACTTAGTACAGAGTCTCTCTGTGCCAAGAGAGAGAGAACAAATTATAAACTTAGTACAGAGTCTCTCTGTGCCAAGGGAGAGAACAAATTATAAACTTAGTATACAGTCTCTCTGTGCCAAGGGAGAAAACAAATTATAGTACACAGTTTCTCTGTGTCAAGGGAGAGAACAAATTATAAACTTAGTACACAGTCTCTCTGTGACAAGGGAGAGAACAAATTATAAACTTAGTATACAGTCTCTCTGTGCCAAGGGAGAGAACAAATTTTAAACTTGGTACAGTCTCTCTGTGCCAAGGGATATACATGTGTTCCACTGACCGACTGACAAGTGTGAAGCAATATGCTCCTCTTCTTTAAAGGGGAGCATAAATATGAAAGCCTTAACTTAAATAGTTCAAGAGATATTTTGAAAGATTTTTCATATATATATATATATATATATATATAAAAATTCAGAATGATACATTCCATAAAAACAATCATTTACTGCTAGCGCTTTCTCCATGTCTACATGGTTCATGTAGTGAACATTTTGCGGAATGCGGGGGTGGTAAATTTAAAGTGTTCCCGTTCTTTAAAATGTGGACTGAAAATGAAATAACTCGCAAAGCCAAAGAGGACTATTTTATTAAACTTTTTAATCCAAGCCTTAATAGAAAATAATTATTTGAACAATTGAACTAACATTTTTACAAAATATGTGAGAATTATAGACAATTACCAAATGCTACCGGTTAACGTTATTATGACGTCATAAAGGACTTGTTTAATTGACGTCATAACAAAGACGTTGCTAAACAATTTTTGTATATTTGAACTGCCTGATGAACCATGTAGACGTGGAGAAAGCGCTAGCAGTAAATGATTGTTTTTAGGGTATGTGTCATTCTGATTTTCAATATTTATTTACAACTGTGCCGAATCAACTTCTAAAATAAATATATATATATCTTCTGAAGATTTGAAATGAAAGCACTAAAGCTTTACTAAATGTCTTCGTGTTTCATTTTTATTTTTTACCTATATATATATATACACACCACCATGGTGGCCTTTAGGTTAGAGTATTCGCCCCGCATACGGGGTTTAAATCCCGGCCACGACAGACCTAAGTTGTTAAAACAAGTAGTGACAGTTCCAACACCAAATACTTGGCATCAGGTGTGACTGTCACGGGTCCTTCGAAATGACCTTAAAATCTGATGCCCCGTGTCACAGTAGGTGTGGCACGCTAAATAACCCTCACTGCTTAATGGCCGTAAGCGCCAAGCATAGGCCTAAATTTGAAGCCCTTCACAGGTCTTGGTGACGTCTCCATATAAGTGAAACTCGAGAGAGACGTTAAGCAAGATACAATCAATCAATCACACACACACACACATATATCAGCATAAAAAACTTTGATCCCATACTGTGGCCCCATCCTACCCCGGGAGCCAAGATTTTAACAAATTTGAATCTGCACTATGTCAGGAAGCTTTCTTGTAAATTTTAACTTTTCTGACCCAATGGTTGAGAAGAACATTTTTAAATGACACCTCCCTATTTTTGCATTTTCATGATTATCTCTCCTTTGAAGGGGGCCCGACCCTTTATTTGAAAAAAAACTTGAAAGCCAAATTGGCCAAGTGGTTCTGGAGAAGAAGTCGAAAATGTGAAAAGTTTACAGACAGACGACAGTGATCAGCTCAGGTGAACTAAAAAACAACTCAGTTTCATCAGCATTAAGGATTTGCTAAGCAGTATTTGAGGTTGTCTTTCCACTGTAGCATTGTATCACTTTGGTTGTCAACAGATTTAGATACGCCACACACTATTTTAAAAGTGATGCCATGACGGTCTTTAAATCCGTTTAACCAGCCAAATGAAAACTTAAAACGTTGTATCCTCTTACTGAGAAGCAATCTCCTCAGCTTTTACCAGAAGCAAAGGACTGATACTGGTAAATTTCTGTCTCTGGCTGTCATACACCACTGAAATATTGCTTTTTCAGTGTCTTTTTTAAGTTGCTCTGCACATTTTTTCTCTTCAAAGGCCTCTTTGATTTTTGGTACATTTTCCAACCATGTTGAAGGTGTTTGTTGGAATTTCTTGGCGCAGTTTTTGCCTCATGCTGCACCTGTAATTGCCTGTAACTTTGTCTTGACATTACGTACATTTAATTTTCTTTTTACGCCAACAGCAGATAATCTATATCCCCCTCTCAGGTTGACTATGAAGTCCTTATCTGAAGTTGTGTACTGACTATTGAAAAATCTTCCTAGTCTTATACAGGAAAAACAATTTTTAATTGCGATAAGTCATAAATTTATGCTTCGCTTTGATATTTACAGTTTTCACTTTGATATGCATAATCTGTGCATGCTGGTGAATTAAACATTGCATTACTGGGTAGTTACCAAAGCTACATAACAATTAACATGTCATCTCCTAGTCTGCATTGATTTCATACACACTAAACTCAGCTTATGTAACTAAAATCAAGATAGGCTGCAAAGTCCACAGCCTCAAACTTATTGATTAATCTCAGGAACACCTGGAACCCCTGCATGACAGACAGGTAGATGTAATCAACATAGCAATGAACTGATGCCATACACTGGGTTTTACAAAGGGGCCGAGGTCCATTGCTTTTAAGAAATGGAGTGATACATACACTGGGTTTTACGTAAGGGTTAATGTACAAGTATCGCTCCATTCCTTAAAAGTAATGGACCGAGGCCCTGAAGGGGTCGAGGTCCATTGCTTTTAAAGAATGGAGTGATACGAGTACATTGACCCACTTAAAATCCACTGTAAACATGCATTGATAAAAACTAAACTTTGTGGATTTGATCATGTCTTACGTTTTTCATTCTTTTGTTGCATGCATTTATATCTACTTGTATAAAGGTTGACCTACTTTCTGAACACTCCATTCCTGAAAAATAATGGAGTGTTCGAACAAAAGAATGACATCATAGGTGGATTTTAATAAACTGTCCTGCTCATTAGAGTGGCAAATTACCCTGACTTCAAGCTAATGCAAGTGATTTTAAGCAAGGGATTACATAAGATAACAGGGGTATTTAAAATTACTTTGTTTGAGAGACTGGGGTTTATCTGTATAGTAAATTTCTATAGAGCAGTTGCTTCGAGATGTCCAAGGTATTCGAGATATCAGTGTTTGAGGTACCAAGGGGCAACTGTATCGTATTTTCTACAGTTACAAAGTTCCAGACAAACAGATTAACAGGGGACAGACCAGAGAGCTACAGATCTATTCCTTACAAAAACCTTCAATTTATGGCGCAGAAAAAAAAACATGCATGGTTGCGGCCCTACACAGCTATATTCTTGCATTGTCGTCTCAAAAATTTTATATAAAAAATTTCCTAACATATTTTCCCACTATACTTGTGTCCAAACATACCTTCGAACGTTCATTAAAGCCCCATGCGACAGAAAATTCACAGCTTCAAATGATTTTGTTTGTGAGGTAGCCATGTTTGGTAGCATCAGCACAGTCACACATTTTCCCATCCATCTGCCCTCTTTATTTCATGTTTGTTTTCATATACATGTATTTGAAATATGTTATTTTGTTATTGTAAATTGTACAAGATTAGGGAAAAGAAAATGGGTGTGTTTTTACATATATATACAATGACAATAAACTGCACTCAAGAGAGCACTTCCCTACTTATGCAAATTAAGTGTTGTTATTTCATATGTGAATTATGTTTTCTTTGTTGGCGGTATAGGTGTGGTGGTTAGTGATGACTTACATTGGATGCAACACCATTTATATGGCTATGATAGTAATCATCCAAGCTAAACATCTGAAGACTGCACACCCAAAAGCCGATTGATAAGATCCAAATATCTTTGGAGTCCCCGTTAGGTTGAATGCGAGTCCATGCTAAAACGGACATGAACTTCAGTTATGCTAATCATCCAAAAGTGAGATCAAGTTAGAGCATGTATAAATTTGATTTAAGTTTTGATTGAATATACAGTGGAGCCTCGTTAATCCGGACGCTTAGGTTCCCAGCAAAATCGTCTGGATAAATGAAGCGTCCGGATAATTGAATCGCATATTTTCTATCTTTACATAAGTAACCAATATATGCCTACTTTATTGATGCATAGTGAATTAAACACATTCTATAATTGGATTTGACCATTTGCATTAGTAAATAAATTATGATAATGTTAACATTTACATGTATTTCAAAGCACTAAAATTTAATATACGTGTTCAGTGTATTTGCCTGTGCTTACATTGTGCATATATATGAGGCTAGCCCTACAAATAAATATACAAAACTGTGTACCGTATGCACTAAAACAAATAATGAAGCACTTTATGAAACTATAAGTAAACAAGAGGTACTGTGAGCTCACTAAAGAATACCCCCCGCTTACCCCAATCTCCCAAAGGGTGTTGGTAATAGGTATAAACTACCTCTTTTCTGAGTGTAAAAAACAAATGGCATGACAAACCGAACCATATTGCTACTTTGATGTTCAGTGCGCGTGAACTTTGACCTTTTGACCCCAAAATCGATAGGGAACATCTTCATCCCATGGGTAGTCCATATGTATGATATGGTGACTGTAGGTGGAAAGGATAATGCTTTAGAGCCCGGAAACCATATTGCTACTTCGATGTCCGTGCGCGTGACCTTTGACCTTTTGACCCCAAAATCGATAGGGAATATCTTCATCCCATGGGTAGTCCATATGTATGATATGGTGACTGTAGGTGGAAAGGATAACGCTTTAGAGCCCGGAAACCATTGCATCTACAGACGGACGGACAACCCGATTCCAGTATACCCCCCCCCCCCCCACAATTTGTTGTGGGGGGTATAATAAATCATTAGTATCTAACATAATCATTTAAACTTCAAACATTTCATCACACTTTTACTTCTTAAAGAGGCCGGTCATTTCCATCTGTCATGATTCACGGGTTCAGCGGTCTGTTAAAACAATCTTCATCGTCCAAAGTTGATATAAGAATTTCGTGATTATCATGTCAGTTGACAACATTCTTTAACCAAAATTCAATCTGCCAGAGTTTATATTTCTTATTCTATAATTATCCAAGACAATATCAGGAGAACAAAATCATTTAAGCTCGTAATATCAAGACCTACTACTGCTTTGATCTAGTCACGCGCACCTATTATTTTCATGATGCGATAATAACGGAACAAAACTCGGATGAAACTAACATTACTGATACATACAAAATTTAATTGTCATTTTCCTTAAAATGGTAATTTTCTCACTTCTACCCAGAGTTTAAAAATTCGAAAGCAATAAAGCTCTACAACATCGTAACAAGAATCAATCGTACACAGGTACATTCTACATGCATGACATTCTAAACGTTAGAAACTTACTACATGTACATGTGCTTGAACATTCATGTATATTTCACGCCAATCAACAGTATAAAATCCAGAATCTAGAAGTATAATCTACACTGTTTAGATTTGCATAAGCCGATAATCAATTTACGAATCAGTACAACTGATATGTGTAGCAGTTAAAAACATTATCATTACGGCATGATGTTTAATTTATTAATTCTATTAGGCTATTGATCAAGACTATAAAATAATATGCTACAGATTTATTTACAAAATTCAACACTACACACAATAAAACTCTTATGTGCGAAAATTGGCAATACAATGTCTCGATCGGCACGTGCGATCTAATTGACATATCATCACACACCACCTAATTATAGGGAGGTGTTGACAGGGTACAGGTAATCGCTTCAATTAGACAGTTTGGCTTGTTTTCTTTATAATTTACGCCTTGCTAAAATAGTCCGACACAGACCTTCCCTCAACAAAATTACCGTCTGGATTAACGGCACAATTTTCAATGCATTATAACGTTTTGTAGTACAAAATGACCGTCCAGATCCGGAACGTGAATTTCCAGATTAATGATGCAAAATAATGTATAAAAATTCCGTTCCCTAGAAAAATCGTCCGGAAGGTGAAGCGTCCGGATTAATGGCGTCCGGATTACCGAGGCTCCACTGTAATTGTAAGATGTCGTCAAATTACAAATTCAAGGTACATGTAATACCATTTTGATTTGTATGTAAAATATTGTACACAGAGAACAATCATTATTGAACTCATGAGTCAGGTCTATAAATAGTAATATGTAAACTAATAGTATCGATGTTACTACTTTAGCTTTAAAAATATTTTGTAGAAAATATTTAAGCAACAGTAAACTAACAAAAATACAATTCAACACCCGTCAAAACAAGTGGTAGTCTTGTGCACAAATATCAATAATACCCTATAACAAATTTCCCTGGCAGTTATTGATAATGGGTGATCATTTTTTAAAATACACACAGCAGGGCTAGTGTTTTAACAACAATTAACACCTGGCAGGTCAGGAAAGGTTACTCCAGTTGAAAGACAAATTAAATGTTACCATCCAGATAAGTGAATATAGTGGAAAAAGGCATTTTGTGGAAGAAAAATTCCATCCAGATCTGGAGTGCAGAATTCCAGATATTCTGTTCCAAAGAAAACTCATCCAGAAATTAAAACATCCGGATATCTGAGGGACCACCGAATGCATTTCCAGTCACTAATTCAGACTAAAACAAATGATTACTATCAATTATTCCTTTATGATTTGGCTTCTGATGAAAAAATACCATGTATCATCAAAATCTTTCATGTCCACATGTTCTAAAATTGTCAAGACAAGCCTACAAGTTTCACACTGCTTTCCACTCCAACTTTTGTAACTATTTTAGAAAAAACACCTTTGTAATTGCTCCGATTCAGGAAATAAATTAAACGTCAACATTTACAAATGGGCCATTAAATGCTGATTATTTCATCAACAGCCTTGATAGACTTCCAATGACATCTGAATTTTTTACAGGTTTCCATAGATTTTTTTAAATCACCCTTCCCTCAACACCATAAACTGATCTCTGTAAGGAAGTGCTCTTGTACAAAACAAATGTTCTGGATTAAATTCAGAGATACAGTTCATTAGCTCTTAGAAAGTGTTAAGGGGTGACTAAAACTGGTATGGATTGAATAATCTAAAATTATGGTTAGATTGTAATCTTTCAAGTAGATACAAACATCCTCATGCAGTGTAGAATCAAGTGGCTAACAGGGAATTTCTAACAGTTCAGTAAATATATTTTGAAGGATAGGAAGAACACTGAAACATATTATGTCCCAGACTCCATGTCATAATGATATCTGTCTTCGTTTTTCAAAGCCTACTTAATGTTATCTCTTGTAGCAGGCTGTGATATTAAGGTTCTCAAACCCAACCAAATTAGAAAATTGTTGGAACATGGTTTCGTGGGATTTTTTATTTTCCTTGAATTTCTCCTCGAAATCTTCATTGACTTTTTGA
Source organism: Ostrea edulis (assembly GCF_947568905.1). NCBI lineage: Eukaryota > Metazoa > Mollusca > Bivalvia > Ostreida > Ostreidae > Ostrea > Ostrea edulis. The sequence continues at coordinate 49,653,354 of NC_079164.1, forward strand.
AAAATATGCAGAGCAAATTTAATTTGTATAGTTCTTTCCAATTTGGGACACATATCTCTTGGCTTGGGACAATGTTTGTTGAAAAATGTTTTTTGACAAATATCCCATGCTTTGGAGAATGCAAACTGAATTTGGCTTTGAATTAACTTCAGGTTGTTTTCAAAGCATAATCTGTTTCCATTTAAATTTAAAAGTCTTATTTCCATAGTTCACAGAAGCAGTACTTTCATGCTTTTTCCTGATCTGTTAAATCAATGAAAATAAAAATGTAGGGAAATTAAGGTTGAATAGTGATGTTCAACAGAAACAAACATGTAGTACTGGAGATGAACAATCTAATTAAAATCAGATCCTACAATACGCTCACAATCACTACAATATGATCTGACATAACTCCATAGGGGGTCATGTCCGCATGACCTTTCGCTTGGAATATTCATGAGAACTATCAGCCAGTCATATTGCATCATACAGACAATGATGGCTATTTAGGAGGTTCCTGGCAACTCGTAAACAAGTTGCAGTAATCTCTCTCCCATGAAGTTATTCCACACTATAAAATTGTGTATTTTCACATAAGGAATTTCAAACTTTCACAGTAATGCCTAACCTATTCCGTTCATACAAACAACAAAACTTACAATATAAAATACACCCAGATTAAATTAATTGTGAATTGCGATTTATGTATGAATAGGGATGGGTACAATTTGAATAGTTTTCAAGATGTTTACCTAATTAACGCGAGGAATATAACGCCAGTTGACGTAAACGGTGCATTGTGACATCACATCTAGCTGCGATGTTTTTCTTTCGAACAAAACAATCGCGGCCATTTTCCTTGAATTGCAAACACCGGTGGTTTCATAGGCGATGCACATGAACATGACCCCCAATCGGGTTATGTCAGATCTTCTTACAGAGTATACGGTGCGGATTTTAAGAAGTCTGATTTTAATTAGATTGTGCAGATGAAGTATGGAAGTTACTTATTGAACTTCTAATATTCTGATTAGTTCTGTTTCTGCACAGAATGGTGACTATGCAGGCAAATATTTCGCCAATGAAAAGCGATGGCAACCACGTTGAATGTGCTACTACTTTACAAGTAAAAGTAACACAATCTTTTAGGATTACTAAATGGAATACATGTAATTGTGTTTGGTAACTTGGTGTACAGCAATGACTGGCACATAGAATTTTACTTTTATATGCATTGGGTAGTTCTGAGATATATATAGTGTGTGATGATATACAAGGTCCTCAACATGAAGGTCAACATAATTCTATGCGCTAATTCCTTCTAGCAAATAATAAGGGTGGGAGTATATTTTGTTTTGAAAACTTTCTTATATGTGCACTAACCCACTGTTTTACTATGAAAGCAATACCAGCTAATCAGAAAACTGCAAAGAAATTTTGAAGGAAAAGAAAAGCAATTGAAATGTTATTCTTTGATGTTCCAGGGGGTCATGGTTTGAACAAATATCGCTCTATAATGATTCTCGTGTCTTTAATTTATACCTTCGTTGTTCTACATCTTAAAACTTTAAAATGTTTCAGTGGCCCCATCCTGAACCAAAGGTCATGCTTTGGACAAATTTAAATTTCCATTATATACAGAAGCTTTTGTGCACATTTTGGCTTTGATTTGTCACAAGGACATTGTTTTTTGTTCGTTTTTTTTAAAATAAGTTCACCTAATTTTCTCATAATTGTCTCTCCTCCAAAAAAGGCATGGCCTTTTAATTAAACAAAATTGCATCTCTTTCATCCCAATTTATAATGTTTTGTGTTAAGTGTAGTTAAAAGTGGACAAGAGATTCCTGGCAGGATGGAAAATGGTATGACATTTTTATGCAAGATAGACACCAAACAAAATTTGATAAAAAATGCTCATGTGAGCTAAAATTAAAATGAAGAAATTATTAACTTTCTTACCTCTTGATGGATTATTTGATGAGCATTTGTCATTGTAATGTACCCCATCTGTTCCAATATGACTTTTCAGGGATTTCCATCGTGTATCTGCTTCTGGGTCAACATTACATACCTACAATGCAATCAAACGCTTATATGATAGACGTAGGATGTTTTAGCAACTTTCATTGGGTTAAAATTGATGTGATGTTCAACACACTACCACATCAACCTTAAAGCTGTATGACCCGATGTTCATGTATTATTTTTTGTACATAATTACTTTAAAGCAGATTCATTACTTTATAAAGTTATTAACTTTCCCTTAATTACATGCTTGAAAACATCTGCATGTAAGAGAAAACAGTGCGGATATTATTTAGAAAGTAAAGATAGTGGCTACATATATAAATCATCCCATAATAGACGTCTATAAATAGACCCACGCGCATCAGGGGAATCCCAACATGATGTATTAACTCATACGCAACTGTCTAGTTTTAAGGCTGAAAGAGCGTAAAACAACTAAGAGGTATTTGATATTTTTATTTCTATTAAACTTATGGTACGGTACTGTTATAACAAAATACACAGCTTTACACAGATAAGACCACCGATGATCTGAAAGTTTGAACTGGTCACGTGACTGTCACTTGAAATGGCAGAGTGACGCAGTTATTTGTAAACATCGATTTAAAATAAAATTATTTGGGTTAAAACAGGTGAAATAATTTATGATAGGTCGTACAGTCTCATAACTACATACGTGCGATGATTTAATAGCGTTTTTACGAGATGGAAAAAAATACTGTAATTCGGACCATACAGCTTTAAATATGTCAAAGAGGTTCAGGCCTGAAAATGTCACATGTATTGTACCTTCTGGCAAGGGAAAGGCAGTTGGAATCTATGGAATAAAAGCCTTACAGAAATGGTGTATGCTAGACGCTCAGTGTCATCCAACCAGTTTCATCTACACTGCCTACACGACTAAACAAATAAAACATACTGACTGCATACCAATTTAATAAGAAATGAATGAACTGAAAAACATGATTTCTACCAAACATACTGGCTGCATAAACATTCTATTGATCATCAGCATCAATCCATCTAAGGGACTTAGTTAGCAGAAAGAAAATATGATCCATTCTAAAGTATAATTATTTATTCCAAGTCGAATATACCCTGGTTTCATGTATGCTTGTGATTACAGTCCATGGATATACTGAAATTCAGGGGACCAACCTGAATTGTTTATTATATCCAAAGTTCAATATAACCAATGTTGAACTAATATGTAAATAATGTTACTTATACTTCAATATAACAGATAGTCCAAAATAAGTGACTTCAATATAAAGTGGAGTAGACTGTACATCATAAAACATTTTATATTGCAAAAGTAACTTCAAAACATTTTCAGATGAATACATGGTTCTTTATACATTCAATATTTCTTCCCCCTTATCAACACTTTATATGTCAATGATGTGTTAAAGCAGTTGGCAGTACTTGGAAAAATGCCAAACCACAATTCTGGCAAGACACAAGCCAAAACATTGACAACAAGAATCATTTTTTTTAAAAATCTAAAATATTTGTCATTCTAAGTAAAAAATGTACACAAAAATAAAAGCTAACTATAAATTTTCTTCAACACCCCCACCCTCCTCTCCCTGCCGGGATCATCCATATTTGAAACCAGAAAGACGTAAAGTTCAACATTATTCAAGTTTCACTTAAATACAAGTTAAAGCATACAATAAATTCCATTGCCTCCATTTTATCAATATCCCTGGTGTAAAGAGAAGGAAATCACAAATCTGAGTAGGTCCTTAATCACCAACTTGAATGGACACTTAACTACGTGAAAACAATCAATTGTCCCAAATAGATACATGGATGAAAAAATAGACGCAGACAGGGTGGAACCAATACACACCAGTGACTGTAAATTCTGCATCACTACAATAGTTACACACCAGTGACTGTAAATTCTGCATCACTACAATAGTTACACACTAGTGACTGTAAATTCTGCATCACTACAATAGTTACACACTAATAGCTATAAATTCTGTATCACTACAATAGTTACACACCAGTAACTGTAAATTCTGTATCACTACAATAGTTACACACTAATAGCTGTAAATTCTGTATCACTACAATAGTTACACACTAATAGCTGTAAATTCTGTATCACTAAAATAGTTACACACCAGTGACTGTAAATTCTGTATCACTACAATAGTTACACACCAGTGACTGTAAATTCTGTACCACTACAATAGTAACACACTAGTGACTGTAAATTCTGCATTACTACAATAGTTACACACCAGTGACTGTAATTCTGTATCAGTACAATAGTTACACACTAATAGCTGTAAATTCTGCATCACTACAATAGTAACACACTAGTAACTGTAAATTCTGTATCACTACAATAGTTACACACCAGTAACTGTAAATTCTGTATCACTACAATAGTTACACACTAGTGACTGTAAATTCTGTATCACTACAATAGTTACACACCAGTGACTGTAAATTCTGTATCACTACAATAGTTACACACCAGTAACTGTAAATTCTGTATCACTACAATAGTTACACACTAGAAGCTGTAAATTCTGCATCACTACAATAGTTACACACCAGTAACTGTAAATTCTGTATCACTACAATAGTAACACACCAGTAACTGTAAATTCTGTATCACTACAATAGTTACACACTAGAAGCTGTAAATTCTGCATCACTAAAATGGCTACACATTAGGGGATGTCAATTCCAAATCACTACAATAGATACACACTAGTACCGGCTGTCAATTCTGTATCACTACAATAGTTACACACTAGTACCGACTGTCAATTCTGAATCGCTACAATAGGTACACACTAGTACCGGCTGTCAATTCTGAATTGCTACAACTTTTACAAATTAGTGGCTATCATTTTTGAATTGTTACAATTTTACAAATTAGTGGCTGTCAATTCTGAATCGCTACAATTTTACAAATTCGTGACTGTCAATTCTGAATCGATCGTCACAACTTTTACAAATTAGTGGCTCTCAATTCTGAATCGCTACAACTTTTACAAATTAGTGGCTCTCAATTCTGAATCACAACATTAGTTACACATTTAAGTGGTTGAATCTGCATTAAAAGCTTTTGAAAATAATATGTATTTATTTTGATAAAACGGAACTTGTTTTTGAACACATGCCAGAGTGCAATAAATTTCTGGTAATTTTGGGATATCAGCTTCCCGATATAGAAACAAACAACTATTACACTTATTTCATTTCTAAAAGTTTCTGATGCATTAATGAACGAGCAGAACCTGGACTACAAACTAATCAATCATCCCGACTTCCTCTGCTGACATTCCTGCTGGACAATGGCAACATACATAGTTTGAGTGGTACTTCATCTGATGTGTGACTTCTTCCACACATTAGGCCTGCATTACTAGATAAGAATTAGTTAATGCTCACGAAAAGTTGCAAAGACAAATGGTAATACAATTCCATCACAACAGCTCAAACTGTGTTTGCCATGACGCACGTACATAAACATGTTGTCAAGCAACAACTGTAAATGGACTAGTTTCCTAGGCTGAATCCATGCAACTATAATGTGGACATTCTTTAATTTTCAACAACTCAAATACCAATGTTGAAACTGTTTCCCCATGAATGTTTGCACAACTGGGTAAGTACATATTAAGTGTGTATCAATACACCAACAGACACACAGACTCTGTTTCTATCTGCACTAGATATAAACATTAATTAATATATAAAATCAAAACTAATTACAGTACAGAGAGGCAACATTACCTAGTCCTGAATTGTTTACAGACTAAATTGCAAGATATTTTTCTTTCTTTGGCAGTGAAAGTAAATTGTTGGCAAACCTCATGAATTTAATTGCCAACAGCAATAGTTCACGAGGTCTTCCACACCACCTCAAGGCAATAGTTGTGACGGTTTGACTGAGATACATGAAATAACTGTTTTATTGTCCAATACCCCTGTTTTTGATATACATCCAAGTTATTTCCCTTTGGAGAACTTTCGTACATACATGTAGTAAGGTGCAAAACAATTTCTTTACATGTGGGAGTGGGACCAATTTGTGAATTGATCTGCCCAGTAAGTTTCAATCTCATATGCAGTTTCATACACAAATTCAACTGATACACAAGCAAAGTAAATGATAAGTATATTCAGGGAGTAATTAAGGAAGTTAGCTCCTGAGATTTTTAGCACAACTGTGCAGGATGCTACAACTTAGTATTTACTGGTTCAATACTGATCCCATTGGTGCAAACATATTACACATCTATTACTGAACCAGTATCCAGTTGGAAAATTGTTGTGTCAATTCAAATTTTGAAAGGGTTTGGCAGGGACTATATTTTGTGGTGGAAGTATCAAGTAATGAAAAAGTTCTAAATATGCATGATTTTACAGTTTCTGTTTCATCCAATATATTTTCTATTTTCATACTCCTATACGTGTATTTCAGTTTTATAATTTATGATACAAGTAGTTGAGACTTGGAACTAGTTCAAATGTTGTAAGATTTATTACTTTGGTTGTTATATTTTTCCCAAGAGAACACCGATTCTTAAAAATGTTTATATTAATTTACTTGAAAGTTTGTATAAAAATTCAATATTTTTGCCAATAATTTAAAAAATTCATCTCCAACCCCCACTTTTTTTTGTTGCATTTTAAATTATAAGACAAGACCTTGAAAATTATGTGAAAATTAAGAAATTGACATTACTCCTAAGATGTCCTTTAAAACTATCAAATTTGATATCATGAATGTTTTTGTATATCAAGTTTGAAAAGGTCATTCATTTCCATTTCTAGTCTGAACACTGTTTCTAGTATTAAACTTTTTTTAATTTGTATTATGTATATATCTATTTTATGTAATGACTGATTTGTGGTGCTTATGTTGTGTTGACACCAACAGACAAATCAAGTTTAACTGAATAAATCTTAAGTGCAAAAAAGTCATGTTTATGTTGCGTTTCACTCCCTTGTGAGAGCGGGCAAACATGTGGGCTTTACACTCTCGTATGTCAACCATATTTCATAAAAGAATACTAAAGTCAGGATAAAAAGTTCATCAACAAAATTTATTTACACTATGCACAATACAGTGGGAAAAGGTATTACCATAAAAATCACAATTCACTGAAATGTCACTCACTCCCGTAAGGCCCTAAAATATGTTGTGTTATAAAATAATTAACCTGCCAGCTACTTGTACTTTGACTAATAATATATTAATTCCCAATTATAACATCCTTAAATATCCTAATGTACTTATACAGAATCCTTATAATGAAATCATAACTCCCATAGATATTCCCATTGGGTTTCCCATGAATGGGCCTCCCTCTATATTATGGGCCTCCCTCTATATTATGGGTCTCCCACAGGGGTTCATCTGCAACTTAATAATATAACTAATTAAGTATGATTACCCATCTGTTCTGCGTTTCATCCATCTTTTCCCAATTTTATGGGAGCTGTATAGATCAGTGCCCTATCTTGGTTGGTCCATTGGGTTGTGGGTACAGACAACTAGAATCGGCTTATATCTATCTATCTATATATATATATATATATACACACACACACACACACTATTTAGGTACCCCTTGGTAACCTCAGTCAACCAATCATTGACCCGAATCGGCCCTGCGATACTTCTGGTATAAATAACCGGGTAAAATGCATGCAGACAAGAGAGCTAATGGAAAACTGCTAATACTGAAGTAAAATGGCAGTGTGTTCCTTTATAAAATGGCAAGTATAAGTAGCTACTATTGTAATACTTCGATAAAAATATAGACATGGGAACATTCAAAGATGAAACGTGATAAATTGCAGACCATGTGCTCTAGAGCTCGGGATCGGGTCGAATCAATACGGAACCCAATTCTAAACATTTGTAAACATATAAAATGTGGCACGCATGTAATCAGCGAGTATTATGAATATATGCTAGCGTTTCATACCAATGATTAACGAGATATAATGCTGGACAGGATACATCATGTAATAAACTGATGACAATGACCATATGAGCTGCGAGTGATCTGAATATACATATGAAATGAAGAACCAAATTTCGTAACATTTAGAACACTGTAGCTCACAAGCGTTGCGACCCCAGTTTTGCTTTTTAATTTCCTAATTCTCCTTTAATGTAGAAATCAAAAATACACTTCCCAAAAAATTGACATTACTTCAAAGCTCAGGTGCAAACCTCCTTAAATACATGGAATTTTTATTTATCATATCACGTTATTTTGTTGCTCGTACATATTACATGTATATCCAGGATATTACTTGCAAATATGACATGGATTTTATGTTTTCACTCTAGTAAAACATTTCTTTCGATAGTATTTTGTGTTTCCTACATTTACATATCTAAACAGAAGCCGCTTTTAATACATTTTATCATGTTCCTCACTGTCTGTAGGTCCACTCTGTCCCACTTAGGCATTCAAAGTTCCACTAAATGTATCTCCTACACTGAAGAGCTCTACTCTCAAAACTGGCGTATCAATTTATCTACTTGTGTGTAATGAAAAGAACCACAATGTCGTAGTTATACTGATGAGATATTATTTTGATATCTCATAAAATGTTCAAAAACTTTTCAGCATACATGTAATTATAAAACTCAGTTGTGGTGATGAGTAGTATGAACAGTTGAATAAAGGCAGTGCATTCACAGTGCCATGAAACAGCCAAACCTACTGAATTGTCAATAGTTTAACCGTTACATGCACAGAGAAATTAAAAAGGAACAAGCAAAAAATGGTTAATTACTCTAATAGACACTTGGATAATAAAATTAAATGCATGCAGCTCCTTTAGCAGAAATATTTCTCTTGAGTCCAGATAAATCATGCAAATTTCTCTTTTTTATGGCTGCTGCATCACGATTCCTTTTCATCACACACATACATACCATTTTTATTAACAAAATAATTTTAAAGATAATATAGCAAAAAACCATTATTTCATGTAATTAAGAATAATCAAGATACAGAACTGATTAATTCCATGAACATAATTACAGTTTGAAACATTGTTACAGAATTTTTATCCCGAGACCTGATATTTCTTTTTCAGCTGAGATCATTATTTAGTTCCCTTTTCAGCTGTGATCTTCTTGTCATTTCTCAACATGCTAATTTAGCCATCAGAGTATTTTCAAGGAAATGAAATCCTTCACTGAGGAGTCTTCTATAGTCCCTTTACGTTTTACAGTAATGTTATATCCCGATCAATCCCTTGACAATCAAACAGCAGAGAAATCAATTACTCCTTGTTAATGGTCATGGAGTAATTGCCCAAGAAATTGTCCCAAAAAGTCATTTTGTTAAACTTTCAATTCTATGATATTGCTCTATTCACATAGAGGATAAGTGTAATGATAAAAGTGTTATGGCCCTCTCTCATTTCCTGAGCGGAATCCCTCTAACAGAACATCAAGGACCGAGGCTTTGCTGAGTCTAAAACTTTTCATTGAAATCCAATGACTGCATCTCTTTAAAACCAGACTTTGGTTTTAGATATCATTGAACAAATTACTATACCTCATAAACAATGATGATATTGCCCTTACAATCAAGGTTATATAATTAATGTCATTGCTAACATATGAAATCACTAGAAAAGACATTTTGTTTTTGACCCATGACAGACTGCAGAAACAACTGATGGCCCTTCCAGTATTGATTGGTTAATACTGTAGAAGAAGCTGATGACAGATATATGATGGACCTCCCAGGATTAATTGGTATAAAAATCAAACAGCAAACTATTACTTTGCTGATCTCCCAGAAATCAAATTAGGTGTGCAATTCTCTTGATGTCAATGTGGTGGTCTGCTTTGTTTATAGCACCATTTTGTTACTGTGAACAGGAAAAGAGTAAAAGTGTTGAGAAGTGCAACAACCTTTTAAAACTGCACTGATTTACTTGGTATCCTGGACTTTGCATGTTACTGCCTGTCTCAATTTAGTGTCACTGTTGCTGGTTCTCTTGATGTGTTGAAAGTTTTAATGTGTTTGCAGCATGAAATGATTGTGAAATCTACATCTTCAGCAACTACCAGCAAATTACTTCATGGTGAAAGTGTCAATTTTGAAAACACCACACCTGATTAATACATCTCAAGACAAGAGGTCTGAAATAGTGAAATGTGTTGTTTAAACTGTGAACACTAAACTCGGACAGGTAGTAATTCGGTCAAGCATGCACCTTTTAAATTCGAACTGTGAACTTGTTAGCTGCAGAACTGTACAGTGTAGCTCTTTGAAAATCAGTCCAAATAAACTTGTACGACTCTGCCAAATGTCAAAGCATACGATAGAGTAAATCGTAAATGCCAGTCATTTCAGAACATTTGCATTTCCAATGTTTATACCTTTGACATCTTTACCAATAGCAATGATAGCCATTTCCTCATGAATGTGATGCAGTTGTAAATCCGAAGAATTAGTAAAGACAAAGTCAAAGCTGGAGACTAACACCTTGAAGTTTTATTTGCGGAAGATTCCCAAGAGTGCATGGATACCATGTGATATTCAACAAAGTATAAACTCAAAGAAATATAGCTAGACCACCAACACATCATGAGAATGCACGATAAATTTATTTGGTTGACTGGTTTTAACCATGGGGCGGTTGTTATCAGAACAATTTTACATGAAATGAAATTACTCAAATAAAATATGCGGCTGACATTGCCATAAGTAAGGAAAATCGGTAATGTAAACATTGAGCCAAAAATGACACATTGGAAACAGACTTATCTAATATGCTATCCTTAACCTTGTGCCAGAGACAGATAAAACTTGGTCATTCCTGCATATCTCAAACAACTTTAATGTGGAAAGTATAGCTACAACTTGTTAGAAGCAGTACAAAAATGTCAAAGTACCCATATATATTGGGTAGTGTAGATTCCTTATTTTACGCGAGTACTTAATATGGCGAAATGACTTGTATACATCAAATCATGTAAACATGAATTTGCATGTCGTCTGAGTTCTTGCATGTATTATAGCAACAGAAAATTAAAAGCGAGTAATTTTATTTCGTGAGTGCATGATATGATGCCTCTTGCAAAATTAAGCAATAATAAATTCCTCTCATATAATTAGGAATCTACAGTATTTATTTTCTATACAAACACATACATCTCACCTCAACACATTTACAGGTAACTCTCGAATTATCGCCACTCAATTCATCGCCATTTTTGTTATAACGCCGCATTTTTCTAGGAACATTTTTCCTGTTACTTAAAACTCTCGTTAAAACGCCAAATTCGCTATCGCCATTTGCCACAGTGTTTTCATTACAAAAGTCTATTTCAACATGTTAATTATCTCGATAAACCGCCATAGGTGCACATGGTCAGTGAAGCAGTAAATTGGTCATTATCGATCTCCGGCGTACACCTGGACAGAAGGATCCCAGTAATCGCTGTTTTGAATAAACAAGAAAATTACTTGAGATAAACTGTAGTCAAGTTGTTTATACATCATAGAAACACATTTCAATTTAGCTATGTCTTCGCCACGAAAGAGGATCCTGTTAAATTTCAATGAGAAAAAATCATTACGTACCAAGGACATCATCAAAAATGTACCCATCAGGATATTGCAAATCATTTTTCTGTTTTATGGGAAAAGTCTATAAAAAGAAGGACAGTGGGCGACATCTTAGCAGCAAAGGATGCAATTCTTGCAGACCCTGACCCAGTCTCTGAAGGCTCGCCTGTCAGGAAACGGCACCGCGGTGCACTTAATACTGACTTAGAAAAGGCGTTTATGTGGTTTACGCAAGTCAGGACAAAAGATAACTCTTACATATAAAAGAACGGTAACTCTATTTCTTCAAGATGGCAGTACAATGTAATTCAATTCATCGCCAAATTCGTTATAATGCCATAATTTCATAAGAACAAAAGGTGGCGGTTTATCGAGAGTTGACTGTACGTCATTGTTGACAACAAGGTAGAGAGTTCAGACATTATTGAAAGTGTAACTTTTGCGACAAAATCTTTAGGAAATGGGCATACAAATCATTTCAAGCTAAGATAGCATAGTCACAGCCTGCAGGTTGTAACAAACAGAAAATCTTCTATATAGCATAGTAACAGCCTGCACGTTGTAACAAACAGAAAGTCTTCAACATTACAAGCTTCATAGGCAGCATTGATCACCTATGCAGTAGCCTTTCCATGTAAAACATCAAGTCCTGATCATGACCCCAACCTTGCCTGCCAAGCAGAGCCTGATGTGAAGGAACTTGAATCAGCACTCCTGCATATCAATTTGATGTATTGTGGTTCTTCAAAAAAAGATTTTTCAAAGATTTTCTCTAAGTACATGTATATTATTAAAAGTGTAAAACGTTAAATGCCAACTGCAACCCTGTCTTAAACCCTGAGATCCATGTGTGAACAAACATAAATCTACACTACAAGAGGATGCTTGTATTTTACCGTGACATAAAAAACCCTTGTTTTATAAGACTACACAAATAAAGTAAAATTCACCAGTGTCTGGTACCCTGGCTCCAAGAATTATGATTTAAACAAACTTGAGTTTTCATTATAACAGGAAGCTTCTGTGCAAAATCTGCCTTTTTTCGTCCATTTGTTCATGAGAAGATTTTTTAAAATGCACCACCTTATCTTAATTATTTTTTCATTAATGGGGTACTCTGGGAACATCATGGTCCTTCATTCAATATTTGAGTATCACTCACAAAAACCTTACATATACATGAAGAAAATGTTGATGGTGCAATGCATGCATGTTGAATGGGCATCAGATTTTGTGATTGATCATTACACATCATCTGGTCATAAGCCACATTTGAGCCATTCTTTATTACAACAATGTTGCCTAGATGCATTATGGAAGGAAAGGACAGAAGATGTACATTGTAGACAGACATGGTGATTCCTGCATTTACCATCTACACTTTGTTTGCAGGGGCTGTTGCTTTGAACTTAATTTGTTTGGAATATGTTCATGAGTAAAGAAGAGAATTCTTATAATTCAATGCGCCTCAAGTGAGAGTTGTTGGACTTTTGTATGAAATCTTAAATACCGTGGTCCTATGTGACAGCAGACATTGGAAAGAAAAAGAACCCTCACTATTATGACCCTGAGTGCAATGTATTAAGGTTCATGAGTCAATAAAATGGTATCATATTTTTATAATATTTTAAATTAGTCCATACTATCCATTCCATATATATTACCGTATTTTGGTCCAAGTCACACAAAATATTGTGCTGGAAAAGATCCTATGTATGATTAGCAGGTGCGACGTTATAACACGTTTGGATTATCAATGAATATGTATTACATGAAAGTAATCTGATTGAAGGTTAAAATGAATCAAAAAGCTGATCTCTTTCTTGGAAATGAAAAATATTAATTCATATTCCTACAAATGCTCCCTCCACAGTCTATATATCGTTATTCGGTCAATCTACGAGTGATAATGTCTATATAATGAATTAATCTTACTATCATTTATGTATATTACGATCATGTATTCGTAATGGAATTATTTTCTTTCATATAGGAATATTTGTGATTTATCGTAACTTTATGTTCTGAATGATGTAGATCAAGTTAGAAGCCACGTGTTTTGATGATGAAGTAATTTTGGTCAAGTGGAATGATCAGAATGAAACATAGTTCCACTAAAATCCACATATATAAACAAAAATATATATCATATTCCAAAGGATAAGAACATTTGAACGACCATATCAGACTTTAATTTAAACAAGAAATCTTTAAGAAAAAAGTAATTGCCCCGTGGTTCAAAATTGAAAAGGGTTATACACATGCATCATTTCATTGATGGTAGTGCCAAAACAATCAAGATATTGAGCAGGCAATATCTTCCTATGGCCAGAGTGGATTGACCCTTAACCATGTGACCTAAAAATCATCTACTCCTTAGGATGAACAGACCCTGAAGCTTGCTACTACACCTCCAAAGCATTTTGTTTCATTCCATGCAAACCGTTCATCGTTCCGTGCAAGAATCATTTCATACCATTCCATGCAAATGGTGTAGTAGTACGCTTCCGGGTCTGTATCAGTGTACCAAGTTTGTTGTCAATCAATCATATGATATTACTATGCCCAGTTTGACCCTTGACCTTTGACCAGATGAACCCAAAATTAATAGGAGTTATCTACTCCTTATGGTGTACCAATGTACCAAGTTTGCTATTTGTCAAGCAAAGGGTTCTTAAGATATTGAGTGGACAATATCTTCCTATGTCCAGAGTGGATTGGCCCTTGACCATGTGATCTCAAAATCAATAGGGATCATCTACTTCTTACAATGTACCAGTGTACCATGTTTGACGTCTGTCAAGCAAAGGTTTTCAAGATATTGAGCAGACAGTACCTTCGTATGTCCAGTTTGACCCCTGAACTTTGACCACATGACCTAAAAATCGAGTCATCTACTCCTTACAATGTACCAAGCTTAATGTCTGTCAAGTAAAGAGTTCTCAAGATATTGAGTGGAGAGTATCTTCCTACGTCCAGAGTGAATTTACCCTTGACCTTTTGAACTGAAAATCAATAAGGGTCCTCTACTACTCATAACTAACCCACATATGAAATATCATTACGATGAAGTGAAAGGTTCTCAACCGACAAGTGCAAAGCAATATATCCCTCTTATTTGAAGGGGGGGGGGGGGTGTAATTGAATTGCAACCATTCATGAAAATTAATTTCACCAAATTCCTATGCATCATTTCTCCACAAAATGTTAAACCTATTGAAGAGCATCATCAATATACACACACACTCTGAACTGGCTTGTAGATCAGAATGAAATAGGGTTGTGTTAAATCCTAAATCTCTTTTCATCTTTACCATATCAGTCAACAAAGTTTTATTGCAAAAAAAAAACAACAAGAGGCCCAAGGGCCACATCGCTCATCTGAGTCACTTGGCTCATATTTAAAGATTTTCCCTATATATTTGTATGCAAAACTTTGATCCCCCCCTTGTGACCCCATCCTCCCCTGGTGGCCATGGTTTTCACAAAATGAAATCTGAAATATGTCAGAAAGCTTTCATGTATATCTCAGCTTTTCTGGCTCAGTGGTTCTTGAGAAGAAGATTTTTAAAGATTTATCCTATCTATTTGTATGTAAAACT
Organism: Ostrea edulis; assembly: GCF_947568905.1. Taxonomy (NCBI): domain Eukaryota; kingdom Metazoa; phylum Mollusca; class Bivalvia; order Ostreida; family Ostreidae; genus Ostrea; species Ostrea edulis. Next base: position 49,668,556 of record NC_079164.1, read on the forward strand.
TTGATCCCCTATTGTGGCCCCATCCAACCCCCGGGGGTCATGATTTGAACAAACTTGAATCTGCATTATTTCAGGAAGCTTTCATGTAAATCTCAGCTCTTCTGGCCCAGTGGTTCTTGAGAAGATTTTTAAATGACCCCACCCTATTTTTGCATTTTTGTGATTATCTCCCCTTTGAAAGGGACATGGCCCTTCATTTGAACAAACTTGAAAGCCCTTCACCCAAGGATGCTTTGTGGCAAGTTTGGTTGAAATTGGCCCAGTGGTTCATGAGAAGGAGATGAAAATGTGAAAAGCTTACGACACAGACGACAACAGACAATGGACAAATTATGATCAGAAAAGCTCACTTGAGCCTTCGGCTCAGGTGAGCTAAAAAGATATACAAATTCACTGTACATATATGATGTGTATGTTTCTGTTTCAAAATAATAATGAATGAAGATGTGTTCATCACAACTTTAGTTAGCACTTGGGTTTAACTACTTTTCATCGAAACATTTTGAGAATTGCAGGTATAATTATTTATACAATTATAAGATAGAGGTTCATTAAATATATATCAATAATCGATACCAGTAAACGTTAAGGTTATTGTCTGTATTCATAGTAGCACTTGTACATAAATATGCATGAACAATAATATCATGAAAGCATTTTAAGCCCCATTCACAAGCGCCTATTTGCTCTTAGGTGTAAATTTAACACATGCAAATATTACTAATGGTGTTTAAGTGTAAATGTTGCGATGCATTCAGTTGCACCAGCAAACTAATATGTGTAATTCAGTGTGTATTTCAGTATCAAGTTTGTAATTTGGTAGTCCAAAATATCCAGGCTTTTTTATGATTTTGATATTTACCATGCCGGAAAGGGTAAATATCAAAATCATAAAGAAGCCAGGAAAACGTCAGAATATTTCCGACAGTGAGTAAATTTACTCGTCTATAAATGTTAATTTACACCTACATGTAGTCTGACTAAATGCAAATTTCTGCACTAGGAGTAAAAATATTCATGTGCAAATCTTGCTTACCCTTTGTTTACATGTACCAAAATTCACCTCAGAGTGCAAAATTTGCACATAATATATGTGAAATTATCAAAGGTTTAGAAATGTAGACTTTCTTAAATTGGTTATTTTCAATATAAAATGATTTGATTGATTTGAACATATTTTATTGTCTGGATGTTAATAACAAACGGATTGAGCACAAGTTCTTAAAACTTAGAACGCCCTCTCCTATAAAATACATGACAATTTGCCCTCTCCTATAAAATACATGACAATTTGCCCTCTCCTATAAAATACATGACAATTTGCCCAAAGAAAATCATAACTGATAAACATAATAACATCAGATTTGCTTAATAAAAAGACACACAGTATGTCAAATCATAATTAACAAGATATGATTATAATCTAGTACCATGCAATTATAAAGTCTCTTAAACGAATATTGGCTGTATAAAAGTGGTTTTTATCTTAGTACTACATGTACTATTTTTCTCCCTTGACAAAATCCATTCCTACATTTACCTCATTTAAAAAATCTAGATCACGAAAGCTTTGATTTGAAATTTTTTCAAAAAATCCCTGTTTTTTCTTCAGTAAAACTGGTGTCACTTGACCTTGATCCTTGTTTGTAGGCCGGCCCAACATCCTCTTATCATTTTTGATGATCCCATGTCTCTATCAGTCCTGGTTCTAAAGTTATACAAGTTTTTATAACCAAGGTCAAAGTCAATTAGGATACCAGTCTGCGAAATTAGCGGTAGTCCGAACACCCGCAGCCAGTGATTTTCCTGTCGGACTTGTAAAATCCGCTTGGCAACAAGTCTGACTGGATTGTAAAAAAAATTACCTGTCAGAGTTTTAATTTGACAATTGGAAGTAAATAAATATTACGCACATGCTCAAGTCATAGAATTAGAATAACTCGCCTCAAACAAAGTCATTCGTCCCATTAATTACGCATCTTAACTCGATCTGTTCTGAATTTGTCTTGAAAATTATTCAGATTTCCCATGCGTATAATTACTTCTTTTTTTTTTTCAGGCAAGTGATATTGAGTTCGGGCCTGTGGATTTCCTGAAAATGGTTGCCCGAATGGCTTGTGGTTTGCAAATCTTAATATCATTGACTGGGATATTAGTTTGTAGGTCACTCATTACATCCTTTTATCATTTCTGAAGATTCTCTATCAATCCCAGTTCTAAAGTTATACCATACACTTATGTTTAGGGTCAGAGGTCAAGGTCACTGGATACCAATTTGTAGATCCCATCATCTTTTTAGTATTTCTGAAGATTCCATCTCTTTATCAGACCTAGTTCTTAAAGTAATACCAAATTTATGATCTAAGGTCAGAGGTCAAGGTCACTCAAGTCACTTGACCTTGATACTGATTTATAGATCTCATAATCTGTTTATCATTTCTGAAGGTTCAATGTTTCTATCAATTCCAGTTCTAAAATTATATGAGTTTGTATGTTCAAGGTCAGAGGTCAAGGTCACTTGAGTCACTTCATCTTGATACCAATTTGTAGATCCTCATCATCCTTTCATCATTTCTGAAGATCCCATATCTCTACCAGACCTGGTTTTTAAGTAATATCAATTTTATGTACTAAGGTCATAGGTCAAGGTCACTGGAGTCACTTGACCTTGATACTAGTTTGTAGACTTTATCATCTTCTTATGATTTCTGAAGGTCCAATGTCTCTATCAATTCCAATTCTAAAATTATATGAGTTTGTATGTTCAAGGTCAAGGTCACTCGAGTTACTTGACCTTGATACCAATTTGTAGATTTCATCATCCTTTCTGAAAACACCCCATGTCTCTATCAGACCTGGTTCTTAAGTAATACCAGTTTTATGTTCCAGGTCAAGGTCACTAGAATCACTTGACCTTGATACTAATTTGTAGGTCCTGTCATCCTCTTGCCATTTCTAAAGATTCCATGTCACTATTAGTCCTGTATTCAAAGTTATACCAATTTTATGTTCATGGTCAGAGGTCAAGGTCACTTGACCTTGATACTAATTCAAAGTTATACCAATCTTTATGTTCAATGTCAGAGGTCAAGGTCACTGTAGTCACTTGACCTTGATACTAAATTGTAGGCCCTGTCATTACCTATTCATTTCTGAAGACCCCAGGACTCTATCATATTTGTCAAGTTATATCTGTTGATTTTGGAATTAATTCCCCCCCCCCCCCCCCCCATAGAGTTGTATGTTAAACCCCACCCCCATTTGATTCCCCTAAAATGTACCCTAACCCCCTTCAATCTGAAAATAAAAACATTTCTGCACATCTAGATACATTGGCTTATATCATATTCTTGAATATCTATTACAGTAAAATATCTCTATCTCGAAGTCCGAGGGACCTCGAAAAAACTTCGAGATATCCCGGGGTTCGAGATATCCAAAATCGATCTTGAATATTTTTTTGAAGGTGGATATTTGATGCATAGTATGAGATTTGCATTATAAACAACAACCCCGTTGCCGTTTCGTATAGTTTAATACAAGTTGATAAATTGATAAGGCGGAATTTCAAAGACAAACATTTCGGGGTTTTTTATTATATATAAACATCCCATTGAAATCACAATGTGTTTCAAAATTAAGATGATCATGCTTGTATGCTTACTTTAAGTTTACTAATGTCTTATGATCTAAGGCTCGACTGGGATGTAGCTATTGCGTTGTAGTGAAAGAACCTATCATGAACATGCAAGAAACAAAAAAGACAGATTTAAAAAAACACTTTTAAATGTTAATTAAATAAAATTTCGTGTTTTCTCTGTCCTAGTTTTAATGATGAAGCGTGTATCATTAAATACATTATCGTTATTATGAGCATTACCTTCAAGCACACTTTGTCAATTTTGTGCGTTTATCTAACCAACATGTTAATGATATAGCGTGTGTCATTCAAAACACCATCCCTGGAATCGGGCGTGTTAGTTCATAATTGGCGGTGGACTAATCACCCAAGCTGTTGAACCATTTATTGTGACCTGGGTCTACTCGGAAAAGGCGAGCGTGGATTAGCGGTCATCAATTATAATTGGTGTAGCTGCAGGTGTGAATTTGTGACTTGTGACGCCAGGTATGGTAAGCAGAGCGGAAATTTGACTGCACTTCGAGATAAACCAGGTTAAATTAGGGCATGTGACCTTGAAAATACTTCGACATAAGCGGGGTATTCGAGATTACCGTGTTCGAAAGATCAGAAGTTTTTAAAAATTATTTATATAAGGAAAACAGCCGGGACCGGCGGTCAACTTCGACTCAAGCGGGGTATTCGAGATAAAGATATTTCACTGTATTTTCATCCACTGGTTACGGAGAATGGGGTTGGACAGTTTTAGGCACGAGAAAGAAGCGGAAGAAGATTGATTGATTGATTGATGTTTTCCACCACACTCAACAATTTTTCAGTTATATGGTGGCACCCAGTTTTTATTAGTGGAAGAGAGAACATGGTATCTGGGTTCTCTCTTCCACTAATAAAAACTAACCACTATGCCATGGAGGCCCCCTGGAAAAAGAAGAAGAAGCGGAAGAATAATAAGAACCAAGCAAAAGCAATAAGTCCCCAAACTTCGTTTGGAAGACTTAATTAATGCTCTTTAATATACAATGATTAGAACAATTCAACCAGTGATGTGTAAATTTCTATTTAATTCACAGACATAAAAGTTCATCTTCAACTTTTTGCTGAAATGTAGTTTATTTTAATAAAAGAATTATGCATATCTTGTGTGAACAAACATAGCTCCCAAAGAATTTCTTTAAAGTTGTGCACGTGCATTACACTATATAGGCCATGAAGCCCCACCCTGGCACAAAAACAACTGACACTCAGGGGCCATGATTTTCACAATATTGGTAGAAGCTTTACTCCTTATTATTTCTGTGTACTTAAATTTCACACTATTGGTAGAAGCTTTACTCCTTGTTATTTCTGTGTACTTATATTGGTAGAAGCTTTACTTATTATTTCTGTGTACTTAAATTGGTTGTTTCAACTAATGTTTGATATCCTGGAGTAAAAAAAAAAGAATTTGAAGAAATAACACATTTTCCATCCAGATACAGTACTAGAATCCCTGATCCAAGGGCCATTAATTTCACGATTCTATAAGGACTTAAATTTTCTTATTATTAGAATGTTCTAATTTGATTTGGTTGTTTAATGTCCAGAAATTACAGACTTTTAAGGAAATAATACATTTTTACTACATGCTCCATAAAGCCTGCCCAGTAGCATCAAAATGGGCCATGGGTTTTGTAGATACATCCCTCCTCATCATGACTATACACAAAATGTCTGCTTGTAAAAGAAGATTATAAACACATTCAATTTTTCTTAAGGTTTAGGGGGCCTGAAATTCACAATCTTTGTTCTATTTACCTCCAATAAAATTCTACTATCATAGTAATACAGGTACAGTTAAACTTCAATATCTCGAACACCAATATCTCGAATTGCCCAAAGATCTCGAATTAACTGTGTGATCCCAACAACATTTACAATCAATATAAATGAATAAAATAAACCTCGGTATCTAGAACACAGAAATTTCAAATACTCTGGTTATCTTGAAATGGAATTATGACCCCATTGCTTTAAAATCTGCACCTATGTTATCTTGAAGTCATGCAGGGCCATTTGCCACCCTAATGAGCAGGACAGTTAGGTAAAAGTCAACCCATGGCTGTCAACACCATTCTGTTGATCACATCTACAACGTAAACAACCCTGTCCTTCATGCACAGGTTCCAGTTGTCCCCAAAATCAATCAATAATTATGGTTTAATAGCCCAAAGCTGTTGACTTTGCGGCCTATCTTGATTTTAACTATGTAAGCTGGGTTTAGTGGGTATGAAGTCAAGGCAGACTACGGAATGACATGTTAATTGTTTTGTAGCTTTGGTACGATTAAGTAGGTAACTACCCGGTAATGTGATGTTTATACACCAGGTTGTGCAGATTATGCACGTCAAAGTGAAAACCAAAATTATCAGAGTGAAGCATATTTTCAATAGGGCTGTGCAGTGCACCGAAAATTTCCGTGCACCGCAATTCATACCATTCGATTCGATGCAACGATTACAAATTCCGGATTTCGGTTTGGTTCGGTTTAGATTTTACATACACCAAAACAACAAATATGGCGTCCGAGTGATGTGCAGAACGTGGTTTTTTTAAGCAGCAGAGATTTAAATCACTACTGTGTTGAGAGTTAGCATTTTCACCACTCAGATACCAACAGAATATGGTCTGTAAGATCATTGCAGTTTATTTTTACATGACATATATAGCATTTCTGTCAGTGGTGAAGTGAAATCCACATCGTAGGTAATGACACAGATTTCAGTTAATATGAGGGAAGTAAATCAATAAAGGATATATTTTCAAAGACTCTCAATTCATAGAATTGTTGAATTTTTACATATCAATGAAAACAACATCATATACATGTACATTTTAGATTCACTATAGATTTGTTTAATAATCCAAAACTTATGCAGCACATTAATATAACAAATTTTAATACACTGTCAATGTTTTCTTTTTTCTATCAAAGTTATAAAATGCCATTATAAATAGATATGATGTTTACAAATGACGACATATAGTTATATAACTTGAATAAAATCAAATCAAATATGCTACTCATTAAAATTGTTAATTTTTGTGCTGTCACTAGATAAATTGGACCTATCATGAACCGAATCGAAAATAACCGAACCGTGCTGTTCTGAATCGAAACCGAACCGAATCGAGCTAACCCTGAATCGTCCCAGCCCTAATTTTCAATAATCATCAGTACATATAATCATATCAGATAAGTAATCTAATAAAAGATTCGGTAGATAATCCAGGGAATAGTTAGATTATTTGCTAGGTTTTTTATCTTTTACCAGGATTGCAAATAAAGACAAAAGAGTAATTTTTTTAGCAACAAACTTGCTCTCTTTATGAAAGACGGTGAATGTGCTTCTCATGAATAGTGCTCCTTAGTAATCTCCTGTGATTTTATTGTAACGCAAAGCAGTGCCTGATTCTATTGTGACTTAAATCAATGCATAGACAATAGTGCATGTAGGTTCTTTTTGTATGTTAATTCAAAAAGGTTTTATCTTTAATATATTTACTGCATATTAAACATTATGCAATGCAAATAAAATCTATCGAATATATCATGTCTTACAGAGATGGGTTTTACATTTATAATGCAAGTAATATTTCCAGTTATAAGAAATGATTAAAACTGAGTGAAATATGCATGTACAAGTAATTGTATAATCTGACAAGAGTCCTAGCTAAAAGAATAAAATGAAAATAAGAAAGTTTGATATATTAATATATCTTACAGCATGACCGTGACTGAGGGCAAAGCAAAAAGTATTGGTATTAGTAGCTATAGTATTCATATAAAAAACAGGATTTAAATAAGTTACTTGAACAGCTGTCAAAGATCTTATTAACATTTTGTTACTTAAGGAATGATGTTTTAAATTCTGAAGCATTATAGGTTTGGGTCAGTTTACACTCGACAATCCGCTAAGCGGATCACAAACTGACCCAAACCAAGTTATGTGTATAATATGCCCCAAAATCAAAGTCATTCCTATTAATTTAATGCAATAGACAAAGGTACTATAATCTTCGTTTATCAAAATATACATAAATTTTGAAAAATATAAATCACTTGAGCTGCGCACGTTTTCTCAATCTGTCAAAGCGACTTCAAAGTCGATCTTTAAGGGCAACGAAATACACATTGTATATTTTCTGTGATTTCAAACTTCACCTTCAATAATTACATTTACAATCTTCGTCAATAGGATCCGTAGAACAAAGATGACGGCCTTCACAGCTAGATGCTTTGTCATGGTTGCTAAGTAATTGCATTGTTTTGGCCTATACCCAAACCAAGCCTTAATTCAAATATCAAAAAATCGCTAAAATGCATCAAAGATGTGTATGGCAGAGTTGCAGTTTGGAATGTGTTCAGCCGCAATAGCTATTTATTGTGATAATAACCTTGACCTTTGGCCTTTGGATTTCAAGTCTGATAAACATGCACCAGCAAGTACATGTATAAAAGTTAGAGGCAAGCTCAAATCTACAGTATATAGTGAAAAAGAGACCTTGACCTTTGACCTCAAAATAAATAGGAACCTTCCTCTTTTGGATGTTATCAAAATATTCAAGTCTGACAAAGATGAACAAAGTAGTATGAAAGTTAGAGACCAGACAAGCTCAAATCTATGGCATTTAGTGACAAAGAGACCTTGACCTTTGTCCTTTTGACCTGAAAATAAATAGGAACCTTCCTCTTTTGAATGTGATCATGTTATGTAAGTCTCACAAAGATGCACCAAAAAGTATGAAAGTTAATTGTGGACGCCGCCCAACCGCCCGGACATCCTTCGCCAATTTAAAAGCCAAGATTTGCTACGCAACTCGGCTAAAAATGCTATCATTGCGGATTTTAATTCACTTGCCCTTCAGGGTTTGCATGCAACAATGTTGCTAATAGTAAATCCGAAACAAGAAAATATGTATTAGAAAGTGACAAATGTCATTGTAAGTGTTGTCATATGTGATAAAATGTGACACATGATTTTTTTTCCCTTTTGCTTTGTTGAGAGGTGAATCAAGCAATGAAGCAATCCTTTCCCCAGTGAGAAATGTATTTCTAAATGAACAAGGCAATGTTTACTTGGTGAATCAGTAATTCAAATATAACATCTTTGTTTTATTCCATTATTCAACCATCATACAGAGAAAGATGTTTAAAGTACAACAGTTTGCATACAAGTAGATTCTATACGTCTTGCTTAACGAGAAAACACTCTGCGTATTAAACCAAAGTATCTTAATTTATTGCACACATTGACTCTCTATTCCATAGAAAGCCCAAAACAGTGCAGTGATATAGATTTTGAAAGAAAAAAACTTACGGCACCTGGTTGCCAAGGGGATATGTCCACATACCAAATCAGGTGAAATACAAAAATATTCAATTTGAGTTTGACCAATGAGAGACTAAAATACAATAAGAACTAAATTATAAGAATTTACACTTCGATTCACCTATTCATTGAACGTGGGAAATACAAAGCAACTGATGTAAAAAGTGTATTGTGACATCATCTTTAGCATTGGCGTTTATCAAATTTACAAACCTAGGAGACATAGCTTGAATTTCTTAAAAATTCTCAAACTTAAGTTTGAGTTTTCTTTTATTTGAGCTGTCAAAATTTGAGTGAAATCTCAGACTTAATTAGTCCAAATTTTGACTTAAACTTCTTTCGAGAAATCCAGGCCATAATCATGGAGTGATTATATGATTGAGAAAATATGGTTTACATGCTTTTATGGATTTTATTTAATGTCTCAGAATGATGTGAACTTGGGTAGATGAGATTCAAATTGGCGAAATGCATGTCCTTGCGCTTGCATTCAAATCAATGCCATTTTGACCAAAATGTAGAGCTCCACTCTCATGGCCCTTCGCCCTGTATTACAGAACATATTGCATTAATGAAATGACAAACACAAACATTCAAAATATGTTGAGCTATATTACAATGTAAAACCAACACATCATGATAAATTTACCAAATACAAGTCTGACCCTCATTAGTCAAACCTCCAGATATCTCAAAGTTTATATATAATGACAGTTGCCTCAACTTTGAGATACCAAAATTCAACTGTATTTGAAAAGTTGAAAAATGTTCAAATGTTAATGCACAACATAAAAAGAAAAACATTTGATAAAATATGGTATTCACCTTTGCCAATATATACCATTCTTTCTATCAAAGGCTTCCCCCCAAAACACTGATCTCCTTGAACTTTTTCTATAGTATTTTTTAATCCAATTTTGCAGGATACCATATATCAAGCAATTAGAGCTAGGTCTGTGAAATGAATCCCTATACCACAAAATAATGACATTAATCTGGAGTCAAAAGCATTGTACACCAAATGATTTACAGTTAATACTTTCACCTAACAGTCTCTCTACTTTCACCTAACAGTCTCTCTGAGTGTCATATTACTAATGAGTAACTACCACGGTCTTTCCATGAATTTAAACGAGTCCCTTTCTTGACTTTACAATCCTGCAATTGATTAACTAATTTGTAAAATGTAATATATCACACTCAGTGGTAATTTTTCTTCTATGACTCTATCAGTGTACTTAGGCGTCTATTTCCGACTCCATTCTTTGTATTGCAGGAGTGGTCTCAATTCATAAGATATGCTAAAGATGGCTGATTGAGATGTCATTATTATCCCTTTATACAAGGTGTGATTAGGACATCTCAGTTGATCATCATCTGTGTACAAGATTATAGCCAAATAAATCTAGTCACTAACTTGCAATAAATACATACCCTGCAGCAAACTACTAAGTGAATGAATGGGAACAAACACTCTCCATGATTGGGGAACAAATGCTGCACTGTTCTTGGCATGAATGGAATGATTAAAAACAGAGAGGAGAATGGTAATGGGTAGAGAACAGTATGCTTTGGGCCAAGCTTGGACTTTATTTCAAATTCTGCTTTTCAGCACTTTATACATACTTATGTTAGTGAGAAAGAAAGTGAGAGATTGAATTTCCTTGCGGAAGTTTTTCCAATCTGATTGAAATTAGACTTGTAAATTCTATTTGTATGGAGTGTATTGTAGAGGAGCAGAATTTACAAGTCTAATTTTAATCAGATGAAGTTTTTCCATACACTTCATTTGAAAATGATTTAAACACACTTATATTGATGGTTTTGAAACCCCTTTGTGACTGATAAAAAAAAACCTACTGTACAAATTTCTTGTTCTTTCCATCAACAATTCTATTTTGTCTTCTTTGTCCCTGACCAAGCGCCATGTTGATCTCTAATGACTCGATAATGCTAGGTGAGTTCCGTAAATGACCGCGCAGGAACGAATGGTTTGAGGGAACGAAAGCTTTATCGAGAACAAACAGATTTAGATGAGAATGGATTGGTTTGGTCTGGGAACAGAACACTGAACAGATGAGAATGGATTGGTTTGGTCTGGGAACAGAACACTGAACAGGTTTAGATGAAAATGGATTGGTTTGGTCTGGGAACAGAACACTGAACAGATTTAGATGAGAATGGATTGGTTTGGTCTGGGAACAGAACACTGAACAGGTTTAGATGAGAATGGATTGGTTTGGTCTGGGAACAGAACACTGAACAGATTTAGATGAGAATGGATTGGTTTGGTCTGGGAACAGAACACTGAACAGGTTGAACAGAATGGTTTGGCATCGGAATGAAATGATTCTAGTTGGGAAGGGAACAATAACAGAACGGTTCATTGATGTAGTCTGTATACTGCTTCCTTTATCATTGGGAATGTTTTGAAATTTGCCTTTTAGGTATAAAGCAAGACTTGAAGGGACTGGTTCACGATTTTTGAACAAAATATTTTTTTTATTTTTGATATGAAACATTAAAAATATAACTCATTTAATGGTGTCAGCCAACATTTTGACTTACTAAATGCAAGAATAAAAGCAATATTTCAGCCTTAAATCTGTGTTATGTAAACAAAGACTCGAGTCTTTTTATGTCAACAAACAAACCAGTGAAATATCAATTTTGTTATATAAAACATCTTAATTTTGCATAATCACAAATTTTAACTTTTAGATGACACATTTTACCCGAAGAATGCTTGAAATGTGAAAGATATAATAAACTTAGATCGATATCCATTTCTTCTGAAAATTTCGTAGACAATAACATACCGCAATCTTTGTTTACAAAACAAATAATGAACTCTCTAAAATGAGCTTCAGGGATAATGTATAACTTTGATTTTTATGTGAAATCATTTGAACACATTAGTCAGTAGACTCTGGTCATCAAAAGTGAAAAACAAAATTTTGCGAAAAATCAAGAGTCAGTCCCTTTGATGTGTCTGGTTGGCCATGTGCATGTGCATGCAAGAGTCCCACATTTTGATTGGATGATACTTAAAAAGTCTATAACTTTGTTCAACAATGAATTGGTTTGTAAATTCATTGTAAGGTTTTTGACATTTTAAAATAGGCATTGTCATAATTACTGACAAGGATGCATGAGCATACCTGTTTGATTTTGATTGGATAATGCTTTAACTTGTATAATTATCTTACAAATGAAGGAAACAGCAAAATTCATACTGTTTGCAATATAATATACATGTTGATTGAACAATACAAATGGACTTCATTGCTCAATCAAAAAGTACCACTTGGAAGATGAAGACACTTGGGGGACATCTGTAATGGTCCCTGTTACAATTAGCAGTAGGCTATACCCTTGGGGCATTGAGAGAGATTGATTGATTGTATATTTTTTAACATCCCACTCGAGAATTTTTCACTCATATGCAGACGTCATCATTGCCAGTGAAGGGTTGCAAAATTTAGGCCTATGCTCAGTGCTAATATAGCCTTTGAGCAAGGAGGGATCTTTATCGTGCCACACCTGCTGTGATACAGGGCTTCAGGTTTTGCAGTCACATCCGAAGGACTGTCCCATTTAGTTGCCTATTGAGAGAGAGAAGATGGTATGAATGTTTATGCATTACTATAAGCATGCACTTTTATGAACAGGCACTGAGTTTGCATATACTGGATTTCTAACTGTCAACACTTAGTACAAACCAAATGGTTATCAGCCATGTCAACAATTTTAGACATTTCAAACACTATTGAAATAAAATCTGGTAAACTTGAGGTGGGTGGGGTGTTGTTTATTGAAATAAAATCTGATAAAATTGAGGTGGGTGGGGTGTTGTTTATTGAAATAAAATCTGGTAAACTTGAGGTGGGTGGGGTGTTGTTTATTGTCTTTGTGTCTGATATCATAATGATTTTAACCACATGATTAAAGTTATAAACTTACCCCTTTTCTGCTGCCATTACTTAATTACAAATGTAGTTTTCTCTTCTGTACATGCATTCACATTAAACATGTATTTTGTATTGTTTATTGTTCATTGACTGAATTTTTAAAATTGATATTGATTTTTATTTCAACAATGCGAGCTGTTCTTCCTGCACTTGGTAAACCTTCTGTGTAAAACACTTATCACTGCAACTGACTTTTACTAACAATTTGATTGAATAATTCCAACACTCAACAACAAATTGTTATGATTTTTAACTACTGTGGTATCATCATTGTTCGTGGGGGATTGATGTTCGTGGATTTTGTGGATCATTCTTACCCACAAATTTACGTGTCTTCAAACATTTTTTTAAACCAAGTGGAGTTATCTTTCCTAGTGACATTGTATCGCTTACCCACAAAATTATGTCCCCATGAACCAGCAAAATTTTGCTTACCCACAAACATTGATTGGCCTCCACGAATTAAAATGATTCCACAGGATATGATCAAATTTAATAGTTTTCAACATAGTCTGTGGTTGGTAGAGGACACATAAAAAGATCTATTGAAACAGTCCCTTATTTCTACCACTAAAAAGAGTTTAAGAATATAAATGGGAATACATTTCAATCAAATTTGTATTCCCAATGGCTTGAAACTTCTTCATTGATTTCTCTAAAACTCTGTACACAAAAATATCATTCATAACAAATAATTCATCGAAATCTCTGTAAAGCGAAGATATTTTACTTTCACAGAATATAGATGAATCTAATTCTGGAAGGCATTGACTCTGCTTGAGTATGCTGATGAACCTTGATTAGCATTAGCTTTACATTAATTCAAAGATGTTCGTGACAAACTAAAAACAAATAGCCTGATCCCAACATTTCACACAGATTTCTGAAGAAATTATACATCTGATGTTTTCCTGTTCTGATCATTGATTTAATTCAGTTTCTTGGATGTTTACCAATACACTAAACAGAATTTATTTGATAGCCACCCCGGATTTGGATAATCTTAGATCCTTTAACGTTCCAAATTCATCCTGATTCAAGACATTTTTTTTTTTTAAAATGTCATTACAGGGACTGGTTCACGTTTTTCGAAAGAAATATTTTTCATTTTTGATGTTACAAATTAAAAATATAGCTCATCTAATGCTGATAACCAAAATTTGGACCGTCTGAATGCAAGGATAAGAGCAATATTTTCGCATGATTCTGTGTTATCTAAACAAAGACTCAGTGTTATCTAAACTTTTTATGTAAACAAACAAATCAGTGAAACGTTAATTTTGTAATTTAAAGCATCTTCATTTTGTACAATCACAAATTTTAACTTTTAAACGACACATTTTACCTAAAGTATACTTTAGATGTAATATATATATAATAATCTTGGATCAATATCCATTTATTTTGAAAAACCCGTAAACAATAACACACCTCAATCTTTGTTTTCAAAACAAATAATAAACTCTCTATAATGAGCTTCTGTCATGATGGATAACCTTAATTTTTTTGTGAAACCCTGTAGACTGTAGATTTTGATCATTTAAAGTGAAAAACAAAATTTGGAGGAAAATCGTGAATCAGACGTCCCTTTAAAGCTACAAGACGTTGATAATTTTTGCTCAAATTTGTAAAAAATAAATATAGCCAGTCCAAATTTCTCATTGCAAAAACTGATTTAAAATCCAATTTGGTGATAACATATTGCTGCCAAACATGTTAATCATAAACAAGAAGCCCATGGGCCACAATACTTATCTGACACAATGATAAAATTCAAAAGAATTGGAACTCATATTATCGATCAACACTATGACAACAACCATTATTGGATAATAATACACTTCATATCTCAAGAATTTTAACTTATCTGATTGCCAAACTGTACTTAAAATGTCTTAATTGGATGGAAGATTTCAAATAATTTCTGCAAGGAACATTAAAATCCAATATATTTTTTTTGAGTGGTAATCGTTATTGTTAAAAGGTCCCCCTCGATCAACATCATCACATTTCTTAGACTTTCCAACTATATCCTTATGCAGTTGTAAACAATGCATTTCATGAAGTATGCCGGCATGAAGCATCACAGTTCATACCCCTATGTATCTAACAAGAGTACCGCAAACGGTACATAATACGCCCGTGAAATGCTTACATAGGGTGTTTTTCTTGTGCTATAATTTGTATAACTTTGCTTCAGGTAGTATCAGCCATCATGAGGCTGTGACAAACTTTCATATGAACAAAGGGTTTTAGCTTAAAAATCAAGATTTCCTCAAAATGGATCAAGTTTAACAACCTGTAATTTTTTCAAAAATGGAAGAAAATCAAAATCCTTCCCCAGATGCACATCTTCAATACCCATACAAACACTCCACAAAATAAGATGGTCCTCACTTGAAAACTGTGGGAGGAGTTGGGCGGACAAATTATGTACCCTCCATAGAATATTAATTTCCAAATAGACTAAGTTCAACAACCTGTAATTTTCTCAAACATTGTAGAAAATCAAAATCCATCCCACATGCACATCTTCAATACCCATACAAACACTCCACAAAATAAGAAGGTCCTCACTTGAAAACTGTGGGAGGAGTTGGGCGGACAAATTATGTACCCTCCATAGAATATTAATTTCCAAATAGACTAAGTTCAACAACCTGTAATTTTCTCAAACATTGTAGAAAATCAAAATCCATCCCACATGCACATCTTCAATACCCATACAAACACTCCACAAAATAAGAAGGTCCTCACTTGAAAACTGTGGGAGGAGTAGGGTGAGCAAATTATGTACCCTCCATAGAATATTAATTTCCAAATAGACTAAGTTCAACAACCTGTAATTTTCTCAAAAATTGTAGAAAATCAAAATCCATCCCACATGCACATCTTCAATACCCATACAAACACTCCACAAAATAAGAAGGTCCTCACTTGAAAACTGTGGGAGGAGTAGGGTGAGCAAATTATGTACCCTTCATAGAATATTAATTTCCAAATAGACTAAGTTCAACAACCTGTAATTTTCTCAAAAATTGTAGAAAATCAAAATCCATCCCACATGCACATCTTCAATACCCATACAAACACTCCACAAAATAAGAAGGCCCTCACTTGAAAACTGTGGGAGGAGTAGGGTGGACAAATTATGTACCCTCCATATAATAATTATTTCCAAATAAAGGGACAAAACTCCTCGAAAAAAGGTCGAAATGGATCAAAATTGCAGTATGATCTAGAGTGACCCACAAAAAAGTTACACAGCAAGTTTCAGCATGATATGTGAAAGGGAAATGAAATGAAATGAAATTATAAAGAGAAAACCCCGAATGGACGGACTGTACCATAATACGTCCCATCTTCGTCTAAAGACGGGCATATAAAAAACCCTAATTGTTTACAACTGAAATGCATTCATGACGAAATGGCTATCCAAATTCTCATTATGTTATGCTAATTTTTAAAATTTGAACTAAACCCGAGGAAAAAGTACTCATTCTAATCAAAATTGATAGAAAATGATAAAATTGCTGCTTATTTGATGCAACTGTCATCAAGAAATTAGTTCGATTTATAGATTCATTATGTCTCCCCTTCAAAGAAAAGGGGCATTTTGCTTTGCACCTGTCTGTCGGTAGATCACGTTGTCCACTCAATATCACCTGATCGTAATATTTCATATGTGGGTTGGTTATGAGTAGAAGAGAACCCCTATTGATTTTTAGGTGAAAAGGTCAAAGGTCAATCCAATCCACTCTGGACATAAAAAGATACTCTCTGTTCAATATCTTGAGAACCCTTTGCTGATACACTGGTATATCATATGGAGTAGATAACCTCTATCGATTTTGAGATTACATGGTCAAAGGTAAAGGGTCAATCCACTCTTGATAGGAAGATACTGTCTGCTCAATATCTCAAGAACCCTTTGCTTGACAGACATCACATTTGGTACATCCCAAGGAGTAGATGACCCCCATTGATATTGAGGTTTCATGGTCAAAGGTAAAGGGTCAATCCACTCTTGACATAGGAAGATACTGTACGCTCAATATCTTGAGAACCCTTTGCTTGACAGAATTCAAACTTTGTACACTGGTACATCATAAGGAGTATATGACCCCTATAAATTTTGGGATGTGGTCATAGGTCAAGGGTCAAATTATCGCAATTCACCTTTGAATTAGAACGCTTTACCCAATATTGTATTGCGTTGTGTGACGACACAATTGAATGAGACGATTGAACAGTTTGAATGACATGTTTGATGTAATACAACAAGAGTTTTTATTGGTCGATTACAGCCCACCCACTTTCTTGAGCGGATTCAGTGTAGCTGGAGAACTATAGCTCTCTGAAAAGATCCACCTCTTATAAAAACCTTCGATTTACGGGTCACAAAAAGCTGCGGATGGTTGAGGCCTGATATCGGTGTATTCTTGTGTTGCTGTCTCATAAACTCAATATTAGAAAAATCTGAACATATTTTCCTACTATATACTTGTGTCCAAACATACCTTCAAATATTCATTAAAGCCACACACGACCCGAAAACTCGCAGCTTCAAATGATTTCGTTTGTTGACGTAGCCATGTTAGGTAGCCGGTCAATTTGAACTCTTTTGCTATTGGTATCTATTCATAAAATTGGTTGTAAGTTATGTATTCGCTCTTCAGTTATTAACAACACGAATAATTAATAGACATTAAAACATATAGTTTTTGTAACTGTAAAATAAGCTCTTGATTAACGAAAATGCTACATAAGCCCATTACATGGAGACCGGCTGGCGCGGCCGCCCATGACTAATGAAAGCTGCATTGTCGTGAGTTTAGCTATTTGAATAATTATCATTTAATGGGACTGGGGTGGTATATTATTTAAACTATTTAACAAAAATATTGGTGGGGTATTAGTACACATCTAGACGCTATTGTGCCAGTATGGAAATGAACCGGGATTCGAATTGACTGGCTACCTAACATGGCTATGTCTACGAACGAAATCATCAAAAGCTGTGATCGAGTTTTTGGGTCGTATGGGGCTTTAAATATTTGAAGGTATGTTTGGCCGCAAGTATAGTAGGAAAATATGTTAGGATTTTTTTAATATTAAATTTATGAAACAACACAAGAATGCAAATTTTTTTCTTTCTTCCTTTGAAGTTTTTTTTTTTCCATCTAGCATCTGGCCGTCATGTTTTCAAATGCTGACTACTCCCGTATAAGGGAATTTGGGCGGACTTATACATATGGACCAATGAGAGTTTCTGTTGCATTTCGCAATTGTATTACAAACTGATTCAATTGTGTCATCACACAACGCAATACTATATCGGCCAAAGCGTTCTTAATTCAAAGGTGAGTTGTGATAAACATAGTGATATATTGTCTTCTATATTTTAAATATCATTTGCTTTGAATGACACCAAACTTAGTACTCTGGTACATCCTAGCAGACTTAATGACCCCTCAGATTTTAGGTCATATGGTCAAAGGCCAAGGGTCAATCCACTATGGACATAAGATATTGTCCGCTCAATGTTTATAATTCTTTTAGCTCTACTATCAATTAAATGTATATAACCCTTTTTAATTTTGCACCACGGGAGGCATATATAATTTACAAACATTTCTTGTTTAATTTGTAAACCATTTTACAACAATATAGATTATTGAGATGGATATGAGATAATCTCATTTAATTGAGTGAATAGCATTATACAATAGGACTTAACTTGGTACAAGCTAACTTATTTTAAGAAAGTCAGCATCAGGAGGAGTTAACTAGTATTGCAACTTCCTCTTCCTTTTTGCACCCCACTCAAGTGGAAGGAACAACAGCACGTTAAGCACTTTTTCACAATCAAGGCCAATCCATGCCTCCAAAGAGAAAAAGAGATGGGGGAATGGTTTCTCCAGCCCGGGGCAGAGGACAAAAAAAGTCTCGCCACAACACTAGGCAGCAAAAGCCTGGAACTAAAGAAGTGAGAGATAACCAACCCCCCTTCCAGCACCAGGAATCTTCAGAGAGCGTGCCAGGGAGTGAGGCTGCACCAGATTTGGGGGAGTTTGTGCCTGCCAACTTTGGCAATATTGGTAACTCTGATTTTTCTTTAGATTTAAATGTTGCTGACTTCACCCCTGTACCAGAACTTAGCTACTTTGATAATGTAGGTCAACACATCCCTTTGAAACTGAAGCAAAAAATTTGGGATGGGCAATTTGTTGATTTAGGTTTGCTGTTAAAATCAGCAAAAGAGATTGACTATAGTTTGGGGGGTCAAGGCGAAATTAAAATCAGGGATGGAAAATTCTGCGTTGTCAGGTCTAATGATAGTTCATACCTGACAATTGATAAATGGACTAATGCCTTCATGATTTACATGAGCGTTATGTTGGAAAAATACAGAGCTCGGGCCCAGGAGTTTTTAAAATACATGCGAGATATCAGATTAGCTGCCACTAGATCCCAAGGCTGGTACAAATACGACGAGCAATACCGTCTCCGCAAAGCTAGCAATCCTGAATCCTCCTGGGGCATTATCAGTCAGGAATTTTGGCTACTATATGTGACCGGCCAGAGTCCATTCCATAGTCAAACTCAATTCAGTAATAATAAGCAATTTTCAAGTCAGAGCAGCACATCTGCTGTTACCCAATACTGCTATCATTTCAATCAGGGTAAAAAGTGTAATTTCTTCCCAAAATGCAGGTTCAAGCACACCTGTAGGAGATGCGGAGGAAAACATCCAGCCAACAACTGTTCTTCCAACTAAGCTGTATAAATTGGGCAAGACCCCTATAAGATTAGACAGAGTCATTTACTACTCACAAAATTATTCAGATAATCATTTTTTACGGGAGGGTTTTCAACATGGCTTTAAACTACAATATTCTGGTCCTAGATCACCCAGGTTTTCAAAAAATCTAACAAGTTTAGGCAGACAATATTCAGTTGCAGAGGAAAAGATTTGTAAAGAGGTTACATTGGGGAGAGTGGCAGGCCCCTTTATAGAACCACCTTTTCCAACTTTGCAAGTTTCTCCATTAGGCCTTGTTCCCAAGAAAGATGGCGACTACCGCCTTATTCACCATTTATCATATCCAGAAAATGCTTCAATAAATTATTTTATCGACCCAGAACAGAGTTCTGTAACCTATTCAACTATAGATGATGCTGCTGACATTATTGCCAAATTAGGTAGGGGGGCTTATCTTGCCAAGTCTGATATCAAATCAGCCTTTAGGTTGCTACCAATTAATAGCACGGATTTCGATTTATTAGGTTTTTGCTTTAACGATGCCTTCTATTATGACAAGATGCTTCCATTTGGGTGCAAGATAAGTTGTGCAATCTGGGACAGATTTGCATGCTTTCTGCATTGGTTGACACAGAATCGTTCACAAAATTCCTCTATTCTGCATTATCTGGATGACTTCTTTTTCTGCGGCAGAGAGCATTCCATAAGCAAAAATACCTTGGACACCTTTCTTTCCCTGTGCAGTGATCTGGGGGTCCCAATTGCAAATGACAAAACAGTATATCCAACCCAAGTTCTTACTTTCTTGGGCATCGAATTTGATACGGTGCAAATGATCATGAAATTACCATGGGAAAAAATTCATGAAATTAAACACAAAATTCTTGACATTATGACTTTTAGAAAGGTAACACTTCAGCAACTTCAGTCCATATTGGGGCTTTTGAATTTTGCATGTAGAGTCATAGCTCCAGGTAGGGCTTTCTGTCGACGACTAACCGATGCAACAATCGGCCTTGGCAAACCACATCACCATACCCGGGTAACATTAGAAATGAAAGCTGACCTCCAAGTCTGGCTCACCTTCCTTCAATCTTTTAATGGTATATCAGTCATTACAAAGAGCATATGGGTCAATAACGACACTCTCGAACTTTACACTGACAGTGCAGGGGGAGACTCGGGGGGTTTTGGTATATTTTTTGCAGGCAAGTGGGCATATGCTCAGTGGCCCAGTAGTTGGTTGGCACAAGGCCTAACCCGAGACATGACTTTTTTAGAGCTCTTCCCAGTCCAAGTAGCTATTGAAGTATGGAAGCATCAATTTGCCAACTACAGAATCTTGTTTTACATTGACAATATGGCAGTGGTACATGTTATCAACAAAACAACATCAAGGTCACCTAGGGTCATGAAAATTGTAAGAAAACTGGTTCTAACATGTCTCAAGCATAACATCTTAATTAAAGCAAGACACATACCATCTAAGCTAAATTCTATCGCGGATTGTCTCTCTCGTTCACAGTGGGGCAAATTCCGACGACTAGCACCAACAGCAGATCCATGGCCAGCACCACTTCCCAAGAACATTTGGGAAATTTAAAAAGTGAGGCAAACAGGCTTATCCAGGGTTCCCTCTCAGTCAACACATACAAAGCTTATCAAGGGGCTTTTACCAGTTTCAAAAAATTCTTGAGTAACTGTGGGATTGCAATGGTTTTTCCTATTCCCATTGACCACTTGCTTAATTTTATTGCTCATTTGTCCATTTCAGGTACAGCTTATAGAACAGCTGCATTATACATTAGTGCCCTATCATATTTTCACAAATTAAGAGGCATACAGGATAATACTCAATCATTCATCGTCAAAAAAGCCTTGCAGGGTCTGCACAAAAAGCGAGGTAACCCTGTAGATCCACGAATCCCATTAACCATATCTATTTTGCAACGTGTAGTATCAGCATTGCCATCAGTCTGTAGATCACCATATGAGGCAGCATTATTTTCCACAATTTTTTCAATTGCATATCACGGCTTGCTTAGGGTTAGTGAAGTCTTGTCTATCCATAGGGCACACATTTCCCTTACTAAGAACAATGTCAGCATTCTAATTCCAAGGTCTAAAACTGACCAAATTGGAAATACAACTACGTTGCAGATTTCCAAACATGCCAATTCTGATACTTGTCCAGTGCAATGGGTACTCAAGTTTTTACGGTTGCGCCCTAACAGTGACTCCACCTTATTTTTCATCCATATGGATTACAAACATGTAACAAGATACCAGTTTAATTGCATGCTACAGAAAACACTTAAATTTAATGACATTCAGGGACATTTTAGGCCACATAGCTTCAGAATTGGGAGAGCCACAGATATGGCAAAACAAGGGGTTTCAGATTCAGAAATTAAATCTTTGGGAAGGTGGGAGTCAAATGCTTTTCAAAACTACATAAGATTATAATGTAATGGTTTGTTGAATGGAATACAGGCTAATTTGCCAAAAGTATTCCAGGTTTCAAGACAGTTTGGATAGTAGGATCGTCTATACCTTTTTGGGCTGGTGAAGAGGCACGGAGGAGACCGGGCGGAAAGAACCTCAATCTAGGGGTTGACATCTTTTGGAAGGGGATAAGAGGGCTAAAATGGCAAGACCTCGACAAACTGATAACAGAAGAACTCAAACATCAACCACAACCAGATGTATTGGTTATTCATGCTGGGTCAAACGATCTAACAACAGCTGGCAATACTGCACTTAGATTTGCACATGAAATTCAATGTAGCTTGTATCGCTACAATGCATTGCTACCAAAAACTTTGCTCATTTGGTCAACAATGCTTCCCCGTCTTTACTGGCATGGTGCACCTCTAGGTAAGGGTGGCGCTAAGATCGATCTAAAAAGACGCAAGGTTAATAAGGCTATTAAGAAATTTGTTACCTCTCAAGTTAACGGAGCTTGCATTGTTCATGACAGAAATATAAACGTCCATCAAACCAGTTTATTTAGGTATGACGGAACTCATCTAGCCGAAAGTGGAAATCAAGCTTACTTAAATAACATACAGGGTGGTTTGGAATTTATTTTGGGGGGAAAGGGCAAAATCTTCCCTACGCAATAGTTTGCAGAATCTTGTCACTTGTGGTTGGTTCCTATAACCTGTCATTCATTTAGGAGATAGATACTCTCTAGAGCAATTGGTGGGGAACATCATATCGATGTTTGTGGCGGGGTCAAGGGAGACATCATCCCTGTACAAGCTTAACCTGTTGTCTCTGCCCATCTGCATCAAAGCATGAGGGATGTCTCATGGCTGTGTGTTAACATGGAAGTTAAATGCCATTGAGCAAATGTGTGGAATAACTGGAAACTGCTTGGGGTCTGCAGCATTTCAGTGCTCAGACCCCCTCTACCTCTATAAAAGGAGGAGAGGCTACAGGCTGGGTGGTGTGAAAGTTCTAAACCAGGTAGCAAGCCAGAGACAGGGTGTAAAAGCTGTGCAGCTTGTGTGCCTAGCCACCATGCGTGTTAGGCATGGGGTTTCCTTGGCACTCGCATCAAAGCGAGGCCACTAGTTTGCCCATTGGTTTATGGTATCCTAGTTGTCTCCCTTGACTCCTACTAATTTTTGCGGCCAGTATCATCCAACACTGGTGTATTGTGTTTTTATGATGTCATTGCTCAATAAATTCATGTAAAGTACCAATTGGTGTTTATTTTTCATTCTCACTAGTGGCTGAAAGATAATTCAATAATATTGTGAAAAGGCAGACAAAGCAAACTATCTTGGCTGCAATCTTCAATTAATATAGATTATTGAGATGGATATGAGATAATCTCATTTAATTGAGTGAATAGCATTATACAATAGGACTTAACTTGGTACAAGCTAACTTATTTTAAGAAAGTCAGCATCAGGAGGAGTTAACTAGTATTGCAACTTCCTCTTCCTTTTTGCACCCCACTCAAGTGGAAGGAACAACAGCACGTTACCCACCCACCCTCCCCATATTTTGAAAAAGTTAAGTAAACCATCAATTTGTTTTACTTTGGTCAAATAATCTGCGCCAAGTATGTTATATTTTTAGGTAAATCGCAGGGCGTGGATTCAGTTAAGCTGAGCCTGTTTTTGTACTTGCATAGGACTGCTCATATGACGATAGTTGCACCTTGCTAATTGCCAACCAGTCAACGAAAGAGGACTATTGAATAAATATCCAGATAATTTTTCTTTTCTTACATTTGTCGCAATTTTAAGGGGGAGGAGTCAGGGAAACATTAAGGCCAATAAGTGTACAAGCTTAACCTGTTGTCTCTGCCCATCTGCATCAAAGCATGAGGGATGTCTCATGGCTGTGTGTTAACATGGAAGTTAAATGCCATTGAGCAAATGTGTGGAATAACTGGAAACTGCTTGGGGTCTGCAGCATTTCAGTGCTCAGACCCCCTCTACCTCTATAAAAGGAGGAGAGGCTACAGGCTGGGTGGTGTGAAAGTTCTAAACCAGGTAGCAAGCCAGAGACAGGGTGTAAAAGCTGTGCAGCTTGTGTGCCTAGCCACCATGCGTGTTAGGCATGGGGTTTCCTTGGCACTCGCATCAAAGCGAGGCCACTAGTTTGCCCATTGGTTTATGGTATCCTAGTTGTCTCCCTTGACTCCTACTAATTTTTGCGGCCAGTATCATCCAACACTGGTGTATTGTGTTTTTATGATGTCATTGCTCAATAAATTCATGTAAAGTACCAATTGGTGTTTATTTTTCATTCTCACTAGTGGCTGAAAGATAATTCAATAATATTGTGAAAAGGCAGACAAAGCAAACTATCTTGGCTGCAATCTTCAATTAATATAGATTATTGAGATGGATATGAGATAATCTCATTTAATTGAGTGAATAGCATTATACAATAGGACTTAACTTGGTACAAGCTAACTTATTTTAAGAAAGTCAGCATCAGGAGGAGTTAACTAGTATTGCAACTTCCTCTTCCTTTTTGCACCCCACTCAAGTGGAAGGAACAACAGCACGTTACCCACCCACCCTCCCCATATTTTGAAAAAGTTAAGTAAACCATCAATTTGTTTTACTTTGGTCAAATAATCTGCGCCAAGTATGTTATATTTTTAGGTAAATCGCAGGGCGTGGATTCAGTTAAGCTGAGCCTGTTTTTGTACTTGCATAGGACTGCTCATATGACGATAGTTGCACCTTGCTAATTGCCAACCAGTCAACGAAAGAGGACTATTGAATAAATATCCAGATAATTTTTCTTTTCTTACATTTGTCGCAATTTTAAGGGGGAGGAGTCAGGGAAACATTAAGGCCAATAAGTGTACAAGCTTAACCTGTTGTCTCTGCCCATCTGCATCAAAGCATGAGGGATGTCTCATGGCTGTGTGTTAACATGGAAGTTAAATGCCATTGAGCAAATGTGTGGAATAACTGGAAACTGCTTGGGGTCTGCAGCATTTCAGTGCTCAGACCCCCTCTACCTCTATAAAAGGAGGAGAGGCTACAGGCTGGGTGGTGTGAAAGTTCTAAACCAGGTAGCAAGCCAGAGACAGGGTGTAAAAGCTGTGCAGCTTGTGTGCCTAGCCACCATGCGTGTTAGGCATGGGGTTTCCTTGGCACTCGCATCAAAGCGAGGCCACTAGTTTGCCCATTGGTTTATGGTATCCTAGTTGTCTCCCTTGACTCCTACTAATTTTTGCGGCCAGTATCATCCAACACTGGTGTATTGTGTTTTTATGATGTCATTGCTCAATAAATTCATGTAAAGTACCAATTGGTGTTTATTTTTCATTCTCACTAGTGGCTGAAAGATAATTCAATAATATTGTGAAAAGGCAGACAAAGCAAACTATCTTGGCTGCAATCTTCAATTAAAGGAATGTAGTTTTCTAATTAAAATCTTATCTATCAATTACCACAATTTATAAATCTGATTCAAATTTTAAACAAGAAATGTTTCAGAAACATGCATCAATTTCCTTTTATCGCAATTCGCCTTTGAATTAGAACGCTTTACCCGATATAGTATTGCATTGTGTGACGACACAATTGAATGAGATGATTGAACAGTTTGAATGACATATTTGATGTAATACAACAAGAGTTTTCATTGGCCGATTACAGCCTGCTCAGTTTCTCGAGCGGATTCAGGTGATCAGATAAGATGGACGGACTAGAAAATTACTAGCTGGAGAACTGTAGCTCTCTGAAAAAATATTGTGACGGAACAGAGAGCTAAAGATCCACCTCTTATAAAAACCTTTGATTTACAGTGCAAAAAAAGCTGCGCAAGGTTGAGGCCTGAGATCGGTGTATTCTTGTGTTACTCGCAGCTTCAAATGATTTCGTTTGTTGATGTAGCCATGTTAAGTAGCCGGTCAATTCGAACTCTATTCATAAAATTGGTTGTTAGTTATGTATTCACTCTTCATTTATTATCAACACAAATAATTAATAGAAATTAAAAAATATAGTTTTTTGTAGAGGTAAAATAAGCTCTTGACTTACAAAAATGCTACATAAGCCCATTATATGGTCCTTAACACTCGTGTGGCAGAGATGGCGACCGGTCCAGACTAATGAAAGCCGCATTGCCGTGAGTTTAGCTATTTGAACAAGATGTACTGTGAGCTGCAATGCTCACTAACAATACCCCCCGCTTACCCCAATCTCCCAAAGGGTGTTGTTAATAGGTATAAATTACCTCTTTCCTGAGTGTAAAAATATGGTATGCCTTTGTAGAAGAAAA
This sequence comes from Ostrea edulis, assembly GCF_947568905.1. Classification (NCBI taxonomy): domain Eukaryota; kingdom Metazoa; phylum Mollusca; class Bivalvia; order Ostreida; family Ostreidae; genus Ostrea; species Ostrea edulis. The sequence continues at coordinate 49,695,067 of NC_079164.1, forward strand.
TGGAAGATATAGTCCGAACACAAATCCATGGCATATACCTATAATTTTGACCTTGAGATCAAAGGTCAAGGTCATAAAGAGGTCATGAATGTACATGACACATAGTCTCATGGTGATATACCCATGTCTTAGGGTATGACTATGTCAAAACCCTATAATCAATTTTGACCTTGAGGTCAAAGTTCAAGGTCATATAGAGGTAATGAAGGTACTCAACACATTGTCTCATGGTGATACACTCATGTGTCAAATATGATATGCCTATGTCAAATAACAAAGAAGTCATGGCCCCGACACGAATCCACTGTAAAAACTTTTAATTTTGACCTTGAGGTCAAGGTCATATGGAGGTCATGAAGGTACAAGACACATTGTCTCATGATGATACACTCATGTGTCAAATATGGTATGCCTATGTTAAAGAACAAAGAAGTTATGGCCCAGACACAAATCCATTGTAAAAAACCTTTAATTTTGACCTTAAGGCCAAGGGTCAAGGTCATATAGAGGTCATGAAGGTACTCGACACATCGTCTCATGGTGATCTACCTGTGTGCCAAATATGGTATGCTTAAGTCAAAGAACAAAGAAGTTATGGCCCGGACACAAATCTGCACAGACGGACAGACAGACAGACAGAGTGATTCCTATATACCCCCCAGAACTTCGTTCGGGGGGTATAATAATCATCATTTAATGGAACTAAGATGATATATCATTTAAAATATTTAGCTAAAATATTTGTGGGGTATTAATTCACATCTAGACGCAATTGTGCTAGTATGGAAATGAACCGGGATTCAAATTGACTGGCTACCTAACACGACTACATACATCAACGAACAAAATCATCAAAAGCTGTGAGTTTTTGGGTCGTACAGGGCTTTACTGTAATAAATAGTTGAAGGTATGTTTGGAGTATAGTAGGAAAATATGTTAGGAATTTTTAAATATTAAATTTATGAGACAACAATACAAGAATACAACTTTTTCTCTTTCTTCCTTTGAAGTTTGTTTCCATCTGGCCTTCATGCTTTCAAATGCCAACTACTCCCGTATAAGGGAATTTGGGCGGACTTATACATATGGACCAATGAGAGTTTCTGTTGCATTTTGCTAATTCTATTACAAACAGATTCAATTGTGTCATCACACAACGCAATTCTATATCAGCCAAAGCATTCTAATTCAAAGGTGAATTGCGATAAAAGATATTTGTCTAATATATCATTTTCCAAATTGATGTTTCTTGTAAGATTTTATCCATAAATCTAAAAATTATTAACAATTACATTTCTAATCTTCATTAAAAAAAATTCCCTTAAACTAGAATGACATTCGAGTATTCTTGGCACGTCTTATTGGTTATCTACATCATGAATTCAATCACAGTGAAATTTGGACTTTCAAATCTCTTATTCACAGCAAACACCTGTTCTATCAGATGTCTGACTTGTTCTATATATTGCTGGACACTGTGGTATATAATTGAATTTGGATATACATGTACATTGAACATCTGTCACTTGAATACGAACAATCTTTTCTCAGTCCAAATCTCCTACTACTTCAGATCCATAGGTTTTCCCAACCAGATTGATAAACCACTAAATCAAATCTCTTATGTCAGCACAAATTTGAAAAATATCACTTAGTTTCCCAGGCATTTTTTCCAATGCCAGATGCCCAGGAGTGAAATAGATGTTTAAATAGAGAACACCTTTCAGAAGTCTAAGGGCCCCAAAAGGACAAGGACCTTG
>NC_079164.1:49701826-49731826 GCF_947568905.1 Ostrea edulis
ATCTTAGGCTTACAAATAGTCCTCTCAAAATGTTATGTTTCAGATAAATATAAAAGATAAATATAAAAGATAAATATAAAAGGATTCAGACCATGTTCAGCTCATATATCTGTCCCACATCAAAAGTGAATAATTTCTCGTTATATATACATTTTAATATTTTCTGTACACATATTCTGCTGAGATGGTGAAAAAAATCTGTTATTTTTAGGTTTAAGTGCATCAGGTCCAGTTCAAGGACTATTTCTACCTACGTAGCTATTAATAGCTACCTAGGTATTTAAACCTACTTAAAGTAGCTACTTCTACCTACTTTTACCTGTTTTTGAAAATATCAATAAATAATAATAATTAAGGCGCATCTTTTAAACAGGTCAGTCGTTTTTTGTTTCATGTTATGCATGTGCATGGCAAGATTCGGAGTGTAAATTTGAATACTTTACGAGGGTGGAGAATGTAGAGGAAATGCATGAAAAATCATAAAAATGCATGAAGAAAGCTTTAAAATTAATACAGATTTGTAAGACATTCTAGCCTTCTTATCACGTAGCTTTGATCCTAAGCTGCTAGAAAATGGAACTGGGTGTAGTTATTGATGCAAATTTGAAAAGCTGTATTTCTAACATTACAGATTATGATATCGCAATGGAAATCATCATAAAGCAATGCTTGTTTTTTTTTTTAAAGGAAAATGCAGTCAACATTGTATGTAACAAGGCAAATAGTATGTAACAAGGTAAATACAATAGAAATTGTAAATATAACACACTTCATTCAATATGCCGATGTGAAGAAGCTCATTGTAAATCATCTCATATATTTTCAAAATCTGAAAGACGTTTTAATAATAATAAATTTAAAAATATTCAATATTCAATTCAACTTTAAGATATATCGATGACGTTTTGTCTATTAACAATGATAGCTTTCAGTCATATGTCGATTTGTTATATTCCTGTGAGCTCGAAATAAAGGACACCACAGAGTCGTCCACTTCTGCTTTATACTTAGATATTTTATTGAAAGTAGACATTAATGGCAAACTACAACTCAACTGTATGACAAACGGGATGATTTCAGTTTCTCCATCATCAACTTCCCATATCTATATAGCAATATTCCATTATCACCTGCATATGGTGTTTATATATCTCAACTGATTCAATATGCAAGAGCTTGTTCTGCGTATAGTCAGTTTTTAAATCGAAGTAAGCTACTGACAAACAAGTTGATGGTACAGGGATTTCAACAGTCTCGATTGAAGTCAGCATTTCGCAAATTCTATGGTCGTTATAACGATCTACTTCGCCAGTACAACCTCGCATTGGGTCAAATTCTGTCTGACGTGTTTCATACCGATTGTTAAGCCGTTCTTGGCACACTGATTTTGACTGCGGATAACTCCGTTTACCTGATCAGGATATAGGGCTCACGGCGAGTGTGACCGGTCAACAGGGGATGCTTACTCCTCCTAGGCACCTGATCCCACCTCTGGTGTGTCCAGGGGTCCGTGTTTGCCCAACTATCTATTTTGTATTGCTTATAGGAGTTATGAGATTGATCACTGTTCGTTATCTTCACCTTGCATATACATGTATCAGCTGATCAGAAAAATCAACTGTTCAAAGAACAAAATTCATACCAAAACAATTTATATCATGTCGCTTTCAATTTAGAGTAAACACATTGCACTTCTCGAGTCGAGATGATGTTGGCTCTCTTGTGACACTTTCCACATATGATCTACGTAAATCCATGTTTAGGAAACATAGACATATTATTGTATACGCATTATCATAATGATAAATGTCTCTGGGGAAACACTGATTCAAAAAAAAAAAAAAATGGGTTAGGGAAGTCTGATGGGATTGACGGAGGCTAAACTTCTAAGTTCAGAAGGGGCATAACTCCCAGATAAAAAATCAATTCAGAATTTACTGTTAATATAATATGCACATCTAGACAGTATGTCAATATCAAATACAAACTTACATGAAATTCTGATCAGCGAATTCAGAGGATCGCGCTGACAAACCGTTTCAGTAGAATATTTAATTCTGGTCACACTTCCAAGTTCAAAGGGGCACAACTCCCAGAAAGAACATTGAATCAGAATTTCCTGTGAATTTGCACATCCATACGATACGTCCTAATTCACTAAAGAGTTTCATGAGGAGTTGCACTGATAACAACAGGACTAACAGAGGCCAAACTTTTAATTTCAAAAGGGGCATAAATCCCAGAAGAAAAAAATGAATCAGAATTTCCTGCAAATATGTACATCTACACAGTAAGCCTTTATCAACTATAAAATTTCATGAAATTCTGTTCAGTAATTTCAGAGGAGTTGTTCTGACAAGAACAGGATTGACAGACTGACAGGTTAAAAACATTATACCCTCCACGACTCGTTGCATGGGGTATAAAAATAATTAAGATGAGGAAAAGTACCTGACTAGAGATTCAAGGGACCCAGGTTTGAATCCCGGTCTTTTGCATTGCATTTTCTCCATTCCTGTTACATTTGGTGCCGTGACCAGGATCTCAAACTGACTGGTGAAAATGTCTGCCAGGGGATTTTATAGATCATAGGTTGATGTGTATTCAAGATGTGAAGACATTTAAGGAGGGGGAAATGTGGCAGTCAGATGGGGTAGATAGCCAAGCTGATAGAGCACTCGACTAGAGATTCAGGTGGCCCGAGTTTGAATCCCAGTCCCTTTCTGTTACACATTAACAGTCACAGCTTTTTAAGGAAGTATGCAAAGAAATAAAACAAATAAAAGTCATAAGTAAAAGCACCAATATAATATACAGTGAAACTTCTCCAAACCCGCCCCTCAGAAAACCGGTTCTCCCTGAATATCGGTCGATTTTTAAAGTCCCAGCAGAAATCTTAACATTTCCTTACAAACAAATTCTAACAAAACCGGCCACCCCTGAAAACCGGACATCGGCCACTTTTCATAGAACATTTGTTAACAAACATGTGTAAGTTTCCCTCATAATACTGGCCACTTTTTTAAGACCAGAAAATTTTGGTCAGAGATCAGCCAGGTGCGAAAAATGACCAACTGGCCAGGTGGGGAACTATCCACTGAAGGTGTGAAAAAAAATTGGCCTATGGTTTACCTGTGATGTCCAGGATGTTAGTGATACCTGGCAACTCCTAGTGACCCTTCCAAATTCTGTACAGAATATATGTTGTACTATCATATGGATATAAGCGGATGTGAATTAAGAACAAACCCATGACTGTTAATGATGATTATCAAAAGATTAATTAATTTTCTTGGTTTTCAGAGACTTAAAATTCCTGAGAAATATTCAAATTACGATTTCATATTTACTACTGTACTTTTCACAAATGTAAAAACAAATTTGTTAAGGACATAAGCGATGGACGTAGAGTTTTTATAAATGAATGCCAATAATGTATTCTGTAATAAATTTTCAATTTAAAATTAGATGATTTCAGCAAGAATACTTCTGGTACAAGCTGATTAATTTAATATCCACCAATTATAGATCCCCAGATCAGAGTGAACAGTACCTACTTAGTGTATTAATTGCTGCAACCATACGGCTTGGGTTGGAAATAAACATGTTAGTTATTCATTTTGCTTTATTTCCAATAGTCCTTGAAAAATATATTATATGGTTTGTGGTATGAAGAAAATATCTAATGAAAATTGAGATAAAATGTCTCTAAATGCGTAAGTTCTCGGTAAACCAGCCATCCCTCTAAACCGGCCGTTTTTTCAGTCCGAGAGCTGGATGGCTTAAGAGAAGTTTCATTGTACATACAAAGCACCTTACAAACAAATGTGTCATCTTCATTATAATAATGGCAAACAAAAAATTCTACATGGAGTACAGTTTGTCTTTTTTGTCTGTTGAAATTTGTGTTGTTAACAACACAACAGAAAAAGCTGATATGAATTAAATATTGGTAAACTGCCATCAAGGTTTTGTATAATTGTTACAATCAACGACAAACATTAAAATCACCAAACATGGAAGACTAGCTCTTTGATTGTGAGTAATACCAAATATGGACAACTAGTCCGTGATTATGAGTAATACCAAATATGGATAACTAGTCCATGATTACGAGTAATACCAAATATGGATAACTATAGTCCTTGATTGTGGGCAATAAGTTGACACATCGGTTGTGTATGTGTTGTTTGACGGTGTCAATGACGCCAATACCAGACTCCACGAATCATGTTTCCTAATTAACACGACACACTATGAGGATGACAAGCCCTTACTTTCACCAAGGGTTATCTAACTCGCACTTATCAAATTCATAACCTGGTTTTGAATAAGTCAATATTGTCATGGAAAAGGTTGAACTTCACAAACATTTCAGCCAATAAATCAGCTTAGATTGTTTCTAATACAAAGCCACCATGCAATGTCTTATGAAATAACCATGAACTATCGTTGGTATTTATCTTATGTTTGGTAAAATCGCATTAATGAAAAACCATTGTGTTGATGAACTCTAAGACATTATTTGCAACAAAAGTGCATGAAAAACTCTTAAGTTGCTCTGATGACATTTTTTCCTAATCTTTTGGTATTCATGAAATATGTACCAGTAGTACATCGTTATAGACAACAGTTTTTCTTGATTTATTGGTTGACAGATCACCAGACTAAAGCCATTTCAGGGGATCAGGATACTGGAGACTTCTTTTCTTCTAAACAACAGCTATGTACAGGAAATAGGAAATAAAACAAATTCTGTCAGTCTCAATTATTTAGATGTTTCCTTGCTAAATCGGAAAGACAAAAAAAAAGTGCAATTCTTTTTCAACAATGGCAGAATGTGTCAAAGCAGTAAGACTAATAAAGAATAATAAGTCACCGCGATGTGAGGGAATTCTAGCTACAGATCTGTAGCTCTCTGGGAAAATACTGGGACCAAACGTCTGGTCTGTCCCAATGTTTCCCTAGAATCTCAGCTACAGCAAAATTCCAGAAGAATTTTATAAAATTTTCTGGAACGATACAAAAACTTTTTTTCTAATGCCTAAAAAATGACTTATATCACTATGTCTATGTCTTTTACACAAAGGATATTGATCATATCATTATTATATAAATATTGACTGTGTGATACATCAAGTTAGTCTTATGACATCATCAATTTCAGGGGATAGTGATATGGTATTCAGAAAATCACTGTGTAGTGATCTGAAAAGGCACATCACACTCAGTGAAATAGACAAATAACGCAGAATTCACCGATGTTTTGTCAGTAAATGCTAGTTCAAAAGCTTGCACAGAATGCTGAACCGTCTGCACGGAACAGTGAACGATTTGCACTAAACAAAACAATGCTTTGGAGGTGTAGTACCACGCTTCAGGGTCTGTAGTTCAATACTTGTACATCTCATGCTTATATCATCAAGAGGTTTGCTATGTATGGAAACTTATTTAGAGCATTAAAACCTGTATTAGGTTGTTGTATTATAGGGAATATATAAACAATGTGTTATGGGTCGGAATAACCCATATCATGACCGGCAAGAATCAATCACAAAGAATTATAAGACTTGACAATTATTTACGGAAAAAAATTATTACCTTACAGTAGGTCTTATCAAAGTTCACAAAATGTGTCCGATGCTGGTTTACCGCTGAGCTAAATTCAAACACGAGAATATAAACCGTCACAAATCGGCTGTTAACAGGGCCTGGGAAGGCGACACAAATTGGCTGTTAACAGGGCCTAGGAAGGCGACACAAATCGGCTATTAACAGGGCCTGGGAAGGTGACACGCTATGCGCCATATGTGCATACTTTCCTAAAAGGGCGCAATCCAATGATGTGCATACTTTCCTAAAATGGCGCAATCCAATGATGTACTGCACCATGTGGCACACTCCCAAATATTTCTAGAATTGTGTGCACGCATGATATCAGTAACTTTCCTCAACAGTTAATAAAAACTTCCGAGACTTCCCGAATGACAGTCAATATGCCGACACAGCAAGCAGATGCAACAGAACATTATTTTTCTATGGTGCATCAGTAACAGGTCCCAAGGAAGGTTGATTGTTTTTAAAAGTGTTTTACGCTGTTTCGACAATATTTCAGCTACAATGGAGGTACAGTCAATGTTAACGATGTTCCAGTTAGAGAGGTCGATTCAGAAGGTATGAAAAAAGATGTGGAGTCGAAAAGTTGGAATAATAAAGAACAAGAGGCCCATGGGCCACATCGTTCACCTGAGTCACCTTGGCCATATTTAAAGATTTAAAGATTTTCTCTATAATATTTGCATGTAAAACTTGTGATCCCTATTGTGGTTCCAACCTACCACCAGGGGCCATGATTTTTACAAACTTGAATCTGCACTATGTCAAGAAGCTTTCAGATAAATGTAAACTTCTTTGGCCCAATTAATGGTTCTTGAGTAGATTTTTAAAGATTTTCCTTATATATTTGTATATAAAACTTCAATCCCCTATAGTGGGCCCATCCTATCCCTGGGGGCCATGATTTTAACAAACTTGAATCTGCACTATGTCAGGCAGCTTTCATGTAAATTTGTACTTTCCTGGCCCAGTGGTTCTTGAGAAGAAATTTTAAAGATTTTCCCTATATATTTGTGTGTAAAACTTTGATCCCTATTATGGCCCCATCCTACCCCCCAGGGCTCATGATTTTAACAAACTTGAATCTACACTATATCAGAAAGCTTTCATGTAAATTTCAGTTCTGGCTCAGTGGTTCTTAAGAAGATTCTTAAATGACCCCACCCTATTTTTGCATTTTGTTATTATCTCCCCTTTGAAGAAGGCATGGCCCTTCATTTGAACAAACTTGAAAGCCCTTTTTCCATGGATGCTTTTGGCCAAGTTTGGTTGAAATTGGCCCAGTGGTTCTGGAGAAGAAGTCGAAAACGTGAAAAGTTTACAGACACATAGACAGATGACAGACAACAGGAGATCAGAAAAGCTCACTTGAGCTTTCGGCTCAGGTGAGCTAAAAACGAAAGTTCAATGGATGGTTTATGATATGAAGCACAGAACATGTTTTGCACTTTTTGTAAAATTTGATGGAAAAGAGAATATCTTTACATAAGGATGTGCCACTTTCAAGATATCTTGTTAATAAATCAATTAAAGGACATATCTCATGTTTTCAAAGTATACAATATTACATGCATTTTGTCTTCTTTATGCTTATAGTAATTAATTGTAATAGTTTGTTCGCCGAAATTTTGCGATAATTAACCACAATACAGACTTAAATCTAAGCCCCGATTTCAAAAAGTCAAGTTAATTAGGTAGGTAGTCACGTGGTACAGTGACGTCACATGCGCCCTTCGGATTGTGAAAGTACTGCGAGATATTATTAAAAACTCAACTTTTAGGGGCCTAATTAATTTACCATGGGCAACATTTAAATCGATGTTGATAAATTGTCCGAGTTTTATATGTGTTCGCCACCAGTGCACACATATAACGATGTAAATACCCAAATATAGCGAGTAAAGCGTGTATGAAATCGGCAAAATTGTGAGTAAATAATGTTTATATGGGTCGCTGTCTACAAACTGTTTGGGGATGTTATTCCTTTATACATCTGTAATTGGTGCTGTTTTTCTAAAATAAACAGTGCAATCATTATTTATTTTTGGATTAGACAAATTATGATACGTTAAATTGTTGACAACTAGGCCCTATGCCAAGCTATTGTCACGCGTGCATTTCGGAAAGAAAGAAAAAGACAACACACACACAAATCAATAAATTAAATATTCAAATTTAAAGTGGTAATCACATTATTTTATTTTGATAAAGCAATCTTATTACTATTTTTGAATTGTGATCTGCACGTCTTTAGGAGGTACGAAGTGGGAGCACGGCGTTATAGCCTACTGACGCACTCAAGATGCTACGAGTTCAATAAAGAAATAATTTTATAATTCAATTTAAAGTTAGGAAATACAATATTCTATTATTTGTATAATTTAAAGTTCAATTATTTTGTATCTTTATTTGTTGTTGTTGTAAATCTACCAGTTGGTAGAAGTTACATTGTACAGTGTTGTATCGTCGATATATGTTGTTACAAGGTGAAGGTCAGTTGATCCGAGTGTGTATTGAATTTGAAGAGCAAAACAGAATGTATGCTTTAGGCCTACCAGTGCTTATAGCTTCGATATATCCATTTTCTCGCAGTTTATCAGGGTCTCTGTCCAAGCGATGTTTGAAAAGGTGACTGGGTGTGTTTTTTAAGGTAAAGTTCTTGCTCCAACAAAAAAATTATCCACGTCTTTTTTCTCGTACCTTCCTTCGAAAAATTAAAAAATACTCAGTCTAAATCCTTTCTACCGACAACTAGTACACCCGAGCACGGCACAAAACATCTTAATGCATTATTATTTACAAGCCGTTAACGTGACAATTGGTTTTTTGTCGATTAAATCTAATCTGTTTATAAAATGGCTAATAGATGTTTTCAAACCCGAGGGCGCATATGACGTCACACAAAATGGCGCGTAAACTAGCGAAAGAAAATATGCATATCGCAAGATTTGAATTTCATCGCTTTCAAACTCGAAAACTACGCAAAATATTTCATTTAAAACACATTAAAGTAGTTTTAGGCATAAAAAGAGTTAATTTTGCTGAAAAAATGAAAAAGTTTAGAAACATGCGTTGTGTCCTTTAAGAATCCATTACAGTTGTTCTATTTGCACCGATTTCATCAGAAATATGACTAATCATTTACAGCAACATAACGCAATGTATCAATCATTTAAAATAGCTAATTTTAGAAATGGTCCCAGTGTACACTCTCAGGACCCCATAAATTTTAAAATGTCCCCACAATTTTATCATATGACTGGGGCAATTGGCCCCAACTGTTGTTTATCCTTCCCAGGCCCTGTGTTAAGTCTAATGCAATCCCCAGATGTCACTCCGTAAATTTACAGTCCATTTATACTAAAATGATATTCTGCATAATTCTTTTCTAGAACATGCACTGTTAAGGCAAGCATTTGTTATGTCATCTTTATTGCTGCTGTCAGTCAGGATTGATAGCCAGTGGCCAGATAGCTCAGTTGGTTGAGCACCTGACTAGAGTACTCATGGGGCCCAGATTCGAATCCTGGTCTGGTCTGTTGCATTTTCTCCCTTCCTGTTACATTGAACTAAACTCTGATAAACACTGTTCTAAAAATAGAATGTCTAGAATCTTTTAGCTCACAATTGTAAATCAAGTACAATGTATCACACAACAAATGGAAGCATGGAATAATGTCTGTCTAATCGGCTTTGCTGATTATATATAGATAGTTGCACCTCACAATGGTTTTCTCAAGTTACCCTCAACTGTATGCACTATTTGCTTTATTACATTCATTAGGCCAATTCAACTTAATTGATAGATTATCATCCCCGCCCGCCCCTCAAAAATTGGCCCGCCCCGAAATTTTTTATTTTGCGAAATTTGCGATTTCCGGATTATTTTCATGTCCGACTCCGGTATTTACACTTGTGTTTACATTTCCGGTATAGCAACGTGAAAACCCACGTGAAGAAAATAGATCGATATGGTTTTCTTAATTTCTCGCGTTCTTACCAGCGTTAATCTTGAAGAAGTTAGGTATATTTCTGTTATATCCTTAGATTAAAGCTTAACCTGGAATTAGTCTATGAAAATAGCATAGATTGATATCCATCTTGCATTAAATGATGCGGATCTGTTGAAAAAAAAACCCATTTGTCTTTAACATTTATCTCAGAAAATAAAAATTAAAAAATAAAATCCTCCCACCCGCCCCATACTTTTTGCTGACCCTGGATGATAATCTACTAATTAAGTTGAATTGGCCTTATATGTATACAACAAAACAAAAACACAGAGGATTGAGGCAGTTAAATAAGCATTGACAAGACAGAAAGCTTTCGATTGTGACATCATAATATAATGATGCAGAAACAACAAGAGGTACTGTGAGCAATGCTCACTAAGAATACCCCCCCCTACCCCAATCTCCCAAAGGGTGTTGTTAATAGGTATAATTTACCTCTTTCCTGAGTGTAAAAATATGGTATGCCTTTGTAGAAGAAAATGGAAGATATAGTCCGAACACAAATCCATGGCATAAACCTATAATTTTGACCTTGAGATCAAAGGTCAAGGTCATAAAGAGGTCATGAATGTACATGACACATAGTCTCATGGTGATACACTCATGTGTCAAATATGGTATGCCTATGTCAAAGAACAAAGAAGTTATGGCCCGAACACAAATCCATATTGTAAAAAACCTTTAATTTTGACCTTGAGGTCAAGGTCATATGGAGGTCATTATGGTACATGACACATCGTCTCATGGTGATCCACCTGTGTGCCAAATATGGTATGCCTAAGTCAAAGAACAAAGAAGTTATGGCCCGGACACGAATCTGCACGGACAGACAGAGTGATTCCTATATACCCCCAGAACTTCGTTCGGGGGGTATAATAATTAAGACAAATGTAAACATTTCATACAACACAAAAGTAAGCATCTTCAGCAAATTACAAAATTGCATTAGAATTGGAATATCTATCTTCTCCTTTGTTATTTGTGATCACTAATGTTGATTCGATGGTAACAAACATCCATTTTACCGTCTAGCAATCTACGGTGAACCGTACAAGCACAAATGGCAATCTATGTGCATGTGATAATTGTTATACTAACATCTGTTGTGAAATATCGATACCTGTTGCTCAATATGAACACTCAAAAGGGTGTGCTATCTGTTCTCAGAGGGTAGCAGTATGTTTTTTCAAATACTTCTCATAAAAGTCTAATAATACAAATTAGTCCATGTTTCCATTGTTATATACCCCAATACAACAAACCTAGACATCTATTCTTTAAATGCATGCCAACTTTTTAATACATTGCTCCAATATATGAACTTCTTTAATCATGTCCTTTTTTAACAGGAAGTTGGCTACTCAGGTTTTGAGCGCAACTGTGCACGATGTTATGACTGCCTAGGTACTGGTTCAATACTTACTTCATTGTTTCAAACATTACTTAAATCTATCCAGTTGAGAATTTTTTATGTCAATTCAAATTTTTACATGGTTTGAAAAAGAATACATTTTGTGGCAGGAGGATTATTTACTCTGAAAGCTCTAAATCTACCGTTTCTGTTCTGTCCAATATATCATCAATACTTATACCCTTAGACGAGTATACAATACTTATACCCCTAGATGTGTATTTCAATTTTGTAATCTATGACACAAGTAATAGACTTGGAACTAATTCAAATAGTGTAAATTCATTGATTTGGTTGACATATTTTTCCAAACTGAGCACCAATTCTTAAACATGTCAATTTACCCAAAATTGGAAAGACAATTTAGTATTTGGTCAATCATTAAAAAATTTGATTGATAACTCACTTCTTAAATTTCCATCTTAGGTTTTTAGGGAAGACTTCACAACTTTTGCGCAATTTGAAAAACTGACTGGTCTTTTGAACTCTCAAATTCTATGATATTTTCCCATATTTAAAGTGCAAAAAAGTCATTACATGTATCTATTTTCAACTGACTGGCATTAAACTGTTTTATATCTGTATTGTTCGAAAAGATGAGTATGTATTAATTTGATAAATGATTGATTTGTACTGCTTATGGTGTGTTAACACCAACCAGGGACTGACACTAACGGCTGTCCGATTGTCCGGGACAACTTAAAACGGTGGTCGGACAACTAAGTTCTGTAGTTTACCTGTCCGATGGGACAACCAAAAATAAATGAAGGGTATCCGTGAAATTTTAATAAATTCTACGTGAAAAGAGTCCTTAAAGTTTTTGAAGTACATCTCGTCGATAGAAATAATCTGATAATCAATATGGCGTTTTTCTGGTTTTCCCTGATCTAAATTTAGATTGTTCATTAATATCGACCAATCAGCTTCACGGTGTATTTTAATCGCGCCAATCAGATGTCTCTATTGTCGCGTGATTCTTGGAAGTGAACAAACAGATATAGAACACTTTTTCCGAAGTTAAAATTCAATAATTTTTACGAAAAACATGTCCAAAATGAAAAATTATCAATAGGTTATCAAATAATAATTTATTAAAAAGAATTTAAGGGGAATATTCTCTGATTATTTGATCCATTATAGTCTTAAATAAAACATATTACGACGTAAGAAATGACATGTCAGCTTGATGCCAGAAAACTATTAATAAAAAAACACTCATGAGAATGCAATGTATATACATTACAGTTTTTTGTTGGTCAGTTTCAGACAAGTACATTTTCCATTCGGACAACCTAAATTTCATGTTAACTTGTCCGAAGGGACAGGTTGGTATTAAAATTAGTGTCAGTCCCTGCCAACAGATAAAACTAGATGTAGTTTATGCGAATAAATAGTAAATAAATTTCGAGTGCAACAAAGAGTAAGTTTAACATATTAAAATAAATATTTATTCGTATATACATACATACATACATACAAACATAAATACCAAGGATAACCCATGAAAGCTCGAAAGCTTATTTCCAATGGGGTCCTTTGATACACGGATGTTTGCGCTAGGGGTTCATTTATGTGGGAGGAAACCGAAGTACCTGGAGGAAACCCACGTGTCAGAGCGGGCAACTGCCATACCCTCTTACATACAACCACTGCCGATCGCGGGGATCGAACTCGGGTCGCAGCGGAGAGAAGCGAGAGCACTACCTCTGAGCTACCCGGACACCCTTGTACATACTGTAGCTCAATAACAAGCACAAAGACCCCAGTTTTCATTTTTTAGTTTCATAAACCCCCCTCCATGTAGATGTTGAAAATATACTTTCAAAACAATTGACAATATTACAAAACCCAGGTGCAAACCTATTTAATTTTCAGAAATGAATAATAGCAATGGTCTATAGGATGTGCCATATGTGCATGGCTATTCAAATCAAATGACATTTAAATTTACGCAGATTGGAACTGTAGGATTTTTAATAGAGTACTAACTTTACAACATACTTTGATACAACATGTTTATAACAATCACAGTCTACTCCACTTTATATTGAAGTCACATACATTGAACTATCTGCTATATTGAAGTCACTTATACTGAACTATCTGTTATATATTGAAGTATAAGTAAATCCCCAGTAATATTATTTATATAGTTCAACATCGGTTTCCTTGAACTTGGATATAATGAACAATTCAGATTGGTCCCCTGAATTTCAATATATCCAAAATAGACGGTAAAAACACCATTGTCTCAGTGACTGAATTTCTTACCACATGATGGACAGTCTCTGGTACAGCATCCTGTCCTTTCAGATCAATCCAGGTTGGAAAGTACATTAATCTCTCCTAAAATTCAAATAATCTGATTGTCTTTTAACCAATTCCATTCCTCTTAAATCCTCAACAATCACAAGAAATTTCTCAAGAAGCAATTTTTGAATATGACAAATCTAAAATTCTTACTGTTTTGCAGGTATCATGATATACAAACATAAATCTAATTTTAAAACATCTGCATATGCACTCAAAATGAAGTACATGTATTAATGGATGGTATGCAATGGGTGGAAACTTATCGCCATATTCTAATTTTAAAAATACAACTGGATTTCTGCAGTGAGTTTTGACATTTTAGGACTTAAAAATCTATTCCATATTTTTTAAAAATACATTAAAATATAAATATAAATGATAAGTGTTTCTTTGTTGTTAGCGGATTATCAATTTTTTCTGCAATGCTTGCTACAGTCATCACCCAATAAAACAACAAAGAAAGCATTTTATTGTTTAAATAACGATACTGATTAAGGGGCGAGATCAAAAGATCAATGTTGGATAAAAATATCCGGTAAGTTTCTGTCATCCGACATCGATTACACTTTAGTGGAAAAAGAAAAAAGACAAGCTACCGTTAAAAACCACATAATAATATTATATTTTGATGAAGATTTAATAGTTTTAATGTACACTTTCATTTGAGATTAAACAGTAGGAAAGGTATACAGAGTGTTATTTATATTCGCATATTTTTACTTGTTATGAATCAATTAAGTTTCAACATTCATCATATTTAGTTTTAAAGGGGTTGGGGCATCTTGGTGAATTTAGTTTTTTGTCAGACATTGAACTTTTGATCTCGCCCCTAAATATAATGCATTTACAGAATGTAGCTGATTCTCATGTGGTTTTTCTTTCCGTGTAAAAATAATCTGCAATGCAGGCCTCGAAAATAAATATAGTTGGAAACAATTTGTTTTTTCCCTACTTTTTCGTTAATGGTAAAACATCATCCCTTCTCTTTGAGGCTTATCAAACAAATACAGGGCACATGAACTGGAAAAGAAAATGTTTCCCAAAATTTCTATATTTAACAGTTAAGAGTAAATTTCATTCACCTAGATCTCAAATCTGACATATGGGTTATTGTTTTATGTTTCGAGATGGAATCAATGTAATTAGAATTAGAATTTCAAAACTATCATTGTCCACTCGATTTGTACCCTTGAATATGGTTCTCTAAATCAAAAAAATATTCGAAAAATTTTACCATATATTCCTAAATAAAAACTTTACAATTCTAATATGGCCCCACCCTGGCCATAGGGCCAATGTTTAAACAAATCTGAATCTTCATTATTCATTGAAGGTTTGGCTTTTGTTTTTGATTTTTAGGTTCTTGAAAAGATGTTTTGAAATTAGCTCCACTTGGAAAGGGACATGGCTCTTCATTTGAAAAACTTCAACCTCCTTTACCCAAGTATACTCGGTGTCAAATTTGGTTGAAATTGGGTCTGTGGTTCTTGAGAAAAATTTGAAGAGTTTGACAATGGACAAACTTTTATCAAAAGAGCAGAGAAGTGTGAGAAACAAAGTAGGATAGACTGATTGATAGGCAAATATTCCCCTCCTATTCCAGTTTAATCATTACAGGATTATAAATATTTTGTAATGAAAAAGAATTATGTCACAAACCAACATATCTCATTAGACATATGGTAGTATATCAAAAAATCCTGTCATCAAAACTACTGTAAATGACTTTTTTCCTCCCTGTTATTTTTTCACTTATGACACAACACTTGTTTCTTCAAAAATGAAAACTTACAGCCATTTTCTTGACATCAAAAGAATGCAGTGTAGCTGAGCAGACGACCATCTGCAAACGTTTGCCATCATTAGTGACCTTAGGGATCTGCTGGTGAAGTCGATTTATCATGTCACTATAACCAGCAGACAAGAGACCATCCTGAAAAAAAAAAACAAGAGGCCCATGGACCACATCACTCACCTGAGTCATCTTGGCTCTTATCTAAAGATTTTCCCTAAATATTCACATGGATTACTTTAATCCCCTATTGTGGTCCAAACCTACACCCGGGGACCAGAATTTTTACAAACGAAAATCTGCACTATGCCAGGAAGCTGCCATGTTAATTTGAACGTGTCTGGTTAATCTGAACTTGTCTGGTCCAGTGGTTCTTGAGAAGATTTTCCCTATATATTTGTATGTAAAACTTTGATCCCCCATTGTGGCCCCACCCTTCCCCAGGGGAGGGGGATAATTCTAACAAACTTGAATCTGCACTATGTCAGAAAGCTTTCATGTAAATATAAACTTTTCTGGCCCAGTGGTTCTTGAGAAGATTTTTATAGATTTCCCCTATATATTCACATGTAAATCTTTTGATCCCCTATGTGGCCCCATCCTACCCCAGGGGGCCATGACTTTAACAAACTTGAATCTGCACTATGTCAGGAAACTTTAGTGTAAACTTTTCTGGCCCAGTGGTTCTTGAGAAGAAAACCACTCTATTTTTTGCATTTTCTTGAATATCTCCCCTTTGAAGGGACGATGGCCCTTCATTTGAACAAACTTGAATCTCCTTTACCCATGGATGATTTGTACCAAGTTTGATTGAAATTGTCCCAGTGGTTGTGGAGAAGGAGGTGAAAATGTGAAAAGTTTATGGACAGACGGACAGACAACAAGCAAAAGGTGATCAGAATAGCTCACTGAGTTTTCAGCTCAGGTGAGCTAAAAACCAAAACATGCATACTGGCAACATATATCAATAAGTACAATTCAAAAGACAAATCAGAGAAAATATTGAAGTATTGACCCATCTTCCCTATAATGGTTTTACTCATCCTATTATTTTCATACTTTTCTCAAATAATGGAAGACTGCACATGGACATGTGTTTTTAATTCTTTATTACAGTCTCTTTCAGCTTGATAAAAAAATAAAAACACTCATCTGCTTATTCGACATCTTTTTAAGTTGTTTAGGGGTGTTTTGTAATATAAATAAACACCAAAACCTTTTCCAGTCCCATTTCAGAGATGCACTGAATTGTTATCCATTATGTGAGAAAATGACTTTACAACTGTTTGAATGATTAAAAGTACCAACAAAAATATATATCAACAATAACTAATTCTCTATCTACTTTGCTTTTGAAGTTTAACACAAGAAAAACGTTTAAAAGAGTTATCTGAATATGGGATTTGTCTGTTCCATTCATAAACCTCCCCCATGATGACATATGACTGAGATAGTTACTCTATATATAAGTAACATTACACAAACAAAGTAGTTTTCAGTCATTTCAGTCATAACATTGTTAAAAATAATTTTCAAACATTTTTACATTAAAAGTAAACTCAGCAGTTACAGAATATGTTACTCATCACGTAGTATGCATAATGCCATCCACTTATCCTGAACCAATTTCAACCTGTCCAGGATGAACAGACGAGTACTTTTATCACACCTTGTAATCTGTATTTACACTTTCGGTAAATTGTTGTCTTTGTGACTCTTCAATTCCTTAATGTTTCCATCTCAAATGTTACACCCCTTTTGTGACCCTGCCTGGTCCTTAAGATTAGGATTTGAAGAAACCTACACTACACATACAGTGGGGCTTCAGTAATAAGGAGACTATTAATCCAGACACCCTACACTACACATACAGTGGGGCTTCAGTAATAAGGAAACTATTAATCCAGACACATTGCCTTCCAGGTCATTTCTTGAGGGAACTGAATTTTTATACTTTATTTGGCATCGGTAATCTGCAAATTTGCGTTCCAGTTCTGGACTGTCAGGTTTTACATGCAATATTTACATTTGCCATTGCACTTCCTTATATGACAGTACTAATGAAAATCAGATTCAATTGCATGTAACATGAAGTTGGTCACGCGATCAGTCTTTTCTTGTGTATGAATACAATCACCGCTTCAGAAGTCAGTTCCTGTACTTTAACCTGGCTTCTTGCTTATGCAGTGCAGTGGGGAATTTAGACCCCCCCCCCCCACCCCTTTTTGCCATAAATTTAAATAATAGAAATAGTGTGAGTAAAATTCCAGATTGGCACCCAAAATGGCTTCATAGTATTTTGGCTAATACTTGACTTTCACACACACCCTTTTGTAAACCCTGGATCTGCCACTGCAATGACATCTCATAATAGAAACAAACACAGCAGGATATTTATAGAGTTTATTTTGTAAAATAACGAGAATTTCATCAATTTATAAAACAGAAACATTAAACACACCGTTCTGTTGTTTCATTTTATTCAGTTTTAAATACAGTCTGCAACTATGCCTAAATTGCAACTTCTGCATGGCGAATTTATAAAATAAGGCCACATCAAATCGATTCTCTGGTTCTCAGACACCCCCCCCCCAAAAAAAAATCGGCCGCTGACACGAGTTTATTGCCGCCCCGGAAAAAAATCGCCGCCGCCCGTATTTGATTCATCAAAATAAAATTCGTGTTTTGGTGTCAAAATCGTAATGCGCCTTGCTGAATAAGACGTACTGCTTAGTTGATGTAAACAATATGGCGACAGAAACAGTTCTTGTCAGCATTGAGATTATTTTTAACTCAAAACAGATTGTTCCATGGACAATCATACCGGTAGACTCGTCCTTGACAGTTGATACGCTTTGCAAGAAACTTCTGGGCGGTGAATTTAAAGAAATTGAAACTGTGAAGGAACAAATTGATGAAAGCAAGGCCGAGTTGAAGTACGACGTTATTATTACATTTTATTTACAATTCTTTTACAATTCATGACCATGCCAAACATTTACAGGAAGTAGTTTTTGGTATACTTGAATAAAATGATTAAAAACATACTATTTTGTATTCACTTTATTTGCATAAAGATCTACAATATAAAAGTATGACATACATATAAAACAAAACAAAAAACAGAATGAAAAGAAGCTATATGGTGTTGAATACCATTTGTAAAACTCTTTCTTCACAACACAAAAAAAAAACCACAGACAAAAAATCCCTACCCATTTGTGACATGGAGATAAACTGAAAAACTAAACCCCCTACCTACCTACCCATTTTTTGAAAAACAATTGTCTGAGAACCAGAGAATCAATTTGATGTGGCCTAAAGTTCTATGATATTGGAAGCGAAAAAATGTAGGCAGTTATAAGCCTATTTACTTTATGATGAGTTAACCTGTTGTTTCCTGGCAAATGCCATCACGGCTATGACTCAGCATGATCTTGAGCAAGGCTGGTTTCGAGGCTCGAAAAATTACGTTCATGTCAGGGTACCAGTGCAAGTCTTCATTAAAATCCTACAACAGAAATCTCTCAAGTGAACAAAAACTCCGTCAGTTCGTTTTTATTTTCTCTTACACACACTGAATGTAAATTAAAGAAGCAACCTACCTGATTTGTCTAAATCTGTCCTACTGTCTCGAATCGTCTCCTGCATGGCTATAACTGATGAACATGCCATTGTTTCTTTCCAAAAACCTGACTAAGAGCTTAATGTTAACTTGACCCATCATATCCTCCATCAATTCTCTCAGATCCTTTGAATTTCTGTCGAAATCTGTGTTCAACAATAGCGTTTTCAACTTAGTAGGCTATACCAACACCAGTTTCTCCATCGCTGATCGCGACCAAATCACATCATGGATGTAGTTTACTCTGCTCTTCTTGTCTTCATTTCAGTTAACTTTACGCTCTAAATTACCTTTATTTTACACCTGTTTCGTCTTTTTTTTAACCTTTTCAATTAAAAATCTATATCTTATATTCTCTTTGATTTTGTTCCTAATTTTTTATTCAATAAAACTCTAACGAACTATATTTTGTGTTCTACGATCGTTATCTGCTACATAATCATGGAAGCTCGGTAAGAACACAAATCAAAATAGAAAATATAAATATAAGCAATAAAATATAATTTTTGAGTGTTATTGAGATATGACATGAAGTTGGTACGTAATCAAATCTACTATTTGGGCGTTATAGGATTTGATCACGTGACCAACTTCATGTCATATCCCAATAACATTAAAAATGATATCTTATTTCTTAATTGAAAATTGTATCATCTGGCAATCCAAACTAAATTTCATTGGAAGGTCAGTCTCTGACAAATTTAGCAAGGTATAAATTGTAAAGAAGATGCTGATTAAAACGATCTACCCGTGTCCTCTCAACACTTCCCTAGTTAAGTGGTTACCCTATCTATGTGAGAGCATGGTGGTTTATAACAGCATGTGCCAATCAATACATTGTACATGGATTGCCAAATTTTGCACATATATTTGCAATGCATGTAGTGTTAAATTGTAAACAAATTTACAAAATATTGATTAATCGTCTCGATCTACAAGTTATTGACAGATTGAACATCATGCCATATGAATATAGATCATGAACAGCTACACAAATCAGATGTACTTGATTGTGATTTAAAGATCAAGTTTGTTCAAATCAAAAAAGAATTATTCTAGAATAGTTGTGAAAATGCAGATTACATTTTTATACTGATGATTGAAGTCAAACATATTCAGGACATTTCATCATGATCAATAATTTTCATGTATAAATGCTATGCATGCACAGTACTGTACCTGTGTACGATTGATTTTCGCTACAATGCTGTATAGCTTTAAAGTTTTCGAGATTTTTAAATTAATGGTAGAAGCAAGAAAATTACAGTTTTTATTAGAATGGCACATTATATTTGTGCATGCAGACACCCGTAATTTTGGTGGTCCTTGGAGTTTTGTTCCGTTATTATTTTGGTGTTTCTTGGACTTTTGTTTCGTTATTAGAGGATCAGAATAACAGGTGTGGATGGCCATATCAAATCAGCATTAGGTTGTAATAACAAGCTTGAATGGTTTCGTCCCCAGATATTGGTTTGGATAATTACATACAACATGAAATATAAGCGTTTTTTCCCAATAACATGTAGGGCTGGATTGTTTGCTTACCATCTTGTATATCTGTTTCTAGTCCTAAATTTTTTAATCATGAACATATTTTAGATAACCCTAATGGTGATATGTTATAATACATTATGGCAAGCTTGAAATTGTCATACTAGTTCTGGAGAAGTTGAAAATATGAAAAGTTAGCAATCATGATCAGAAAAGCTCAAGTGGGTTGAAAATAACATCTTTATAAAAAGAGATTTTTACCTGTAGTGCCTGCTCCTCACTACAGGGATGTATATGGAAGTAGGATTTTAAGTAAGGTAAGGGATTGAAATTAAACCTTTAAATCAAGTATACAAACGGGCTGCCAACCCTTCAAATTTCACTTGCCTGTAATATTTACCAGCCCGTATAAAAACAGTAGCACCCCCTGGAGAAAGTGCCACATGATGATAACAAGAAATGAATTATGCTATGCAAATGTAGAAACCAAAATATTGCCATTTAAACAATTTCATGATTCATTAACTTGCCTGGTCATTTCTAAATGATAATGTAAATATCTGCATCATCGTAATTTCATTCCTAAATCAATACATAACAAACAAACACAATGATTTTGATGAGAAATTATATTTATTATTGACACTTGTAAACAGATAGATTGAGGAAATTCTGGTCGCCAAATGGGCCAGTAGCCAAAAGAGTATATAATACATACATGCCAACTTTCCCAATTTTGGCCGAATTCGTCCGATTTTAAGCATGATTCCTACTTTCCCAATCAAGAAAGCAAAAAAACCCTAAAATTCCAATTTTGTGAAAATATTCCATGATTTACATGACAACAAACCCTGATTTCCAACCCTAATTTAAAATCACGCGGCATTTCTTTGTGGCTAGCCAATCAGAAATTGGAACAATAAGTTAAGTCATAGCCATTGCTGTTTACCTGTGTCGCGTGGTATCAGGATGTTGTAATTTACCTGGTCTACCTGTGTGAGGGGTGTTTGGAGACGTCACTATAATATTGCTGGTGAAGGGGTGCAAAATTATGGCCTATGCTTGGCGCTTATATGGCCTTTGAGCAGGAGGGATCTTTATCGTGCCACACCTACTGTGACATGGGACCTCGGTTTTCTCATCCACAGGACTATCCCATTTAGTCGCCTCTTACATCAAGCAAGGGGTATTGAAGACCACTTCTAACCCAGATACACAGGACCTTTTCTGTAAGGAGACGGGGGGACCCACCGACTGCAAACTTCAGAAGCTTTAACTGTTCTTTTAGGATGCTTAAAACAGCTGATGAATCAATGTTCGTAATATTTGCATGGTTTTCCACAGTATATCTTGCATCTGCGACAATACAACAGAGGTGGAATGCAGATTATTGGAAGAAAAAGATCTTCAGTAATTAATTTTCATGTGCAAATTTTAGTGTTTTTATTTCGGTCTATAGGAATTTGGTGTGATCTATAGGAAATAAAATGGCTGTGGACTGAATGTCTACATGATTGAATAGTTAGTTTCGCACACTGAATTTCCCTGTTTAAAGGAATGGGGGGGGGGGGATATCAACATTATAGAAGCACTGAGAAAGTTGCCTAATCAGCTATCCCCACACAAGAAAATATTTTAAACTTTTTTTGGTCCAATGTTTTATGGCTGTTGCCATTGTGAAAAATTTTCTTACATTGAGATATTTTCACCCCTGTTTTCATAAAGTCTTTGTGAAATGGGGCTACTGTTAAATGAAAACACATGCTATGGCAAAATATAACAGGATAAAATTTCCCTTAACACAATATTTTTTTTTTTGTATTGCTCTTTGCTTGTGAGAATTCAAGATGAAAAATATTAGATTTTACCCTTAATCAGCAGCATAACTTACCGCCTCATCAAGGACAAAGAACCTGCACTGATGTAGGGCCAATTTTCCCGTAGAAATCAGGTCCTCCAGACGACCAGGTGTGCCCACCACAATGTCAACCTGAAAACATACTTTAATTTGTTAGCATACCAATATGTTTTTGTCAAGTTTTGCAGGTGACACAATAAGAAAGCATCTGGGGCCCGTTTTACAAAACAACTTACGACAAAGTCGCAAGTCTTAAATTGTACTACACAGTTATTACTTTGAATGAATGAAGTAAAAAATTTCTAAGGCTTAATTTTCAACATTTTAAAAAAATATTTTGCATTTGAAGTGAATGATCTTATAATAAACTGGAAAATTCCAGTATGTAAAGTTGGTCGTAAGTTCTTTTGTAAAATGCGCCCCTGATTTCTTAATTCATTGAATCATGAACCACACATAATGATGGCATATCTCCCCTCCCCCCTCTGACAAAATAATGGTCATAATGTTTCAAAATATGAAAATGACATCATACATAGAATTTCTACTGACTGGTAGAGCGCTGGCTTCGTGACCGAGAGGCCTTGGGATTGAGCTCTGCTCGTTCTTGGCTGCGTCAAACTTAAGACGTAATAAAAATAGCAACTACTTTTTTGCCAAACGCTCTGCAAGTCGTAGGTCTTTCGGATGACACATCACTCATCGTGGCAAACGTTGGCATAATAAAGAACCCTCACTGCTACAGCCCTGAGCATTAAGCATAGGTAAAAACCCTCACTGCTACAGCCCTGAGCATCATACATAGGTAAAAACCCTCACTGCTACATCCCTGAGCATCATGCATAGGTAAAAACCCTCACTGCTACAGCCCTGAGCATGATGCATAGGTAAAGACCCTCACTGCTACAGCCCTGAGCATCATGCATAGGTAAAAACCCTCACTGCTACAGCCCTGAGCATCATGCATAGGTAAAGACCCTCACTGCTACAGCCCTGAGCATCATGCATAGGTAAAAACCCTCACTGCTACAGCCCTGAGCATCATGCATAGGTAAAGACCCTCACTGCTACAGCCCTGAGCATCATGCATAGGTAAAAACCCTCACTGCTACAGCCCTGAGCATCATGCATAGGTAAAAACCCTCACTGCTACAGCCCTGAGCATCATGCATAGGTAAAAACCCTCACTGCTACAGCCCTGAGCATTATGCATAGGTAAAGACCCTCACTGCTACAGCCCTGAGCATCATGCATAGGTAAAAACCCTCACTGCTACAGCCCTAAGCATCATGCATAGGGCTAAATTTGAGGCACTTCACCTACTGATGATGATATCATATATCTCAACATGAGTAAAAAATTCACAAGGTGACATAAAACAAATGAAAACAAAACAAAAAAAATTCTTATGAATCATTACACATAAATTGCTGGATATTCATTTAAATCAAATGGTGAACAAGAGCACGGTAAATGGTACACAATTGGCCTGTGAGAAGGTTATATAGGGTGACTTTATTTTAAGATGTTTGTTTTGTGACTTTGATTAGCAAACCTGGCGAAAAATGCCAGGAGTTGTAGAACATTATTGTAGGCAGTATCAGCCATCATCAAGCTGTGACATACCTTATTTTGTAACATATGAATAATGAAAGGTCAGCAAAATAATATCTGGTCTTTTAAATTTTTATATCCATTCAGGGTAGTTTATTTGATAATATGGGTTAACCTATAAATCTGTGGATCATAGGTTTGAATCTAGCAGAATTTGAATTTTATAATGTAACAATAAAATGTACTTTTGCAAGAGTTTGTGCAAAATCTATTACACGAGATCAATATTACATGGATGTAATACTGAATTTCTTGGGTTCTCACATCTCCTTAAACCTCTCTCAACAAGACATCCATATGTTGAGAATCAAAATCCTTGCATTAGTTGTTTACAACGGTCCTAGCCTTTAAACTGTGAGAGGACGTTGAAAGGATAAACCATGCACTCACTTCTTAATATTTCCTCAAAACTTACTAATTTCAACAATGTGTAATTTTCTCAAAAATTAGAAGAAAATCAAAATCCTTGCCACATGCACATCTTCGATACGCATACAAACACTCTGTGAGAAGGTTAGACTGACAAATCAGGTAAAACCAAGAGTTTTGTGTGGAAAATATTCCCAAAAATTAACCAAGTTCAACAAGAAATACATATTTCAAACAAAGAAAATTAGAGAATTGTTGAGAATCAAATTATTTGCAATATGCACATCTTCAAGTTGTTTACATTTAGGCCCTAGCTTTAAAACTGTGAATGGAGTTAAAAGGACAAACCATGCCCTACGTGTAATTTTCTCAAAACTTGAAGAAAATCAAAACCCTTGCCATATGCACATCTTCAATGCTCATACAAACACTCTGTAAAATAAGAAGGTCCTCACTTGAAAATTGTGAGAGGAGTTAACCAGACAAATTATGTACCCTCCATATAACAATAATTTTCAAATAAAGGGGCAAAACTCCTGCGAGAGAAGTCGAAATGAATCAAAATTGCAACATGATCTAGAATGACCCACAAAGAAGCTATATAGCAAGTTTCAGCCTGATATGTGACAAAGAAATGAAACAGTAACAAAAAAACCCAAACGGGCAGACTTCACTATAAACTGTCCCGCCTAAATATGGGCACAAAAAAGGATTTGGCAAGAATATAATACAGACAATCCTTAAATCAAATCTCAATCCATAATTCTAAAACTGTACTTGACAATGCTATTTCTAAGCCAATACTATAATAAAATATGAAATTTGAATCATCTTCCTCTATTTCAGAAACAGCAGAACAATATTTCTCATTACCAGCTCATTAGAGTTATCGCGCTTTGATGACTCTTGTGCGTCATTGGTAAGAAAATGCACACGTCTCGCGAGCAAGTGCGAGATTACTGGGACATAAACGTTCATAGCTAACCCCCCCCCCCCTTAAAGTTAAAGTACATGGTGTATTTTTAAATAAAATAGCCATTGGTCAAACTGCATTTTTTAAATATTCTAACACTAGTTTATCAAGGATGTTACATGTTTTATTAAACTCTACTACACCTATTATAAAAATTCCAAACAACGATGCTCTCTGTCCAAGTCAATCAATATTTTGTAATTTTCAAAATAGCTTATATGCAGTTTAGAAACGCATTTGTTGTGTTAATCGTCTAAAAAAAAAAATGCAGTTTGGCAAACATATAACTTATTCTAAAATATTTGAAAATGAGAGAGAGAGAGAGAAAGAGAGAGTTACATTAACGATTACAAAGTCCATGCCATATGAACCTGTCCAAATTGTATGATAAAATAGAATGTCTTCATAATCTGACAGAATAATTTTAATAACATATGAATCCCATTAATTACAAGAAAAGTTATTGTGTCGGATGTGCATATTGGTTTTTCCCTTCACAGTTCTTCTTGTGATTGATGCTTTATATCGATCAGATTTGGCAGATTTAGTACCTGCACTCCTTCACATAGTTTAATAAGTTCGTCTGTTTTCTTGTAAGAATAATCAATTCCTAAATTTGCCTTTAGAATTTTAATCAGTGTCGTGGTTTGCAGTCGGTTATAATATGTATTCGATACCATAATTTATATTACGTATGCCTAAGTGATGTTTACGTATGTTGTCCCGGTAGCACGACTTTACGCGCCTTTAATTTGAAGAGTTCCACTAATGGAAATGATAAGTATTAGATCATCATCAATCAGTCTGCACGCAGAGCATCCTTATAGATATAAACATTGTATTGTCGATTTATTTATGAAACCAGAAAGTTGCATGCAATACGTAAACAAACATGTAAATCATGGACACATCAACGCAAGCTCATCCAACTAGGAACATGTACACACATTGTATTGAAATTTATGGCCATTATCTGCAGCAGTTACATAATTAACAATAACATTCACATGTCATTTACATTGTCAGGGCCAAAATCTCATCAATCATCAACAACATATTCTGAACCCAATTCTATAATCACAGTGAAACAGCAAACTGTTTCATACCAGATAATTTCATAACCCTGCTGTTACAACTTGGATAATCAATTTCCTTTGGAAATAAGCTTATAATTTCCTTGCTGAGTTCTCTGTTTTTCCTTTCAATATTAGATGGGTATCTTTGGGGGTAGGGATAATTGCTGATTGAATGAAAATAAGACTGCAGACATGTTGCAGTAATAACAGTTAGCAAGAAAAAAATCAGAAGACACAGATGACTCTTACTATAAAACTGTCTACATTCTCTAATCACAGAGACTTTGATCAGCTCTATCAATTTCCATTGCATTTAGGGCCTTTCATGACAAGAATTGAAAATAGGCCACAGAATTTACATCCAAACAATATTTACTCAAAATCAATAGCAATCAACATTTTTATGCCGATATCACTGTATTTAACAGATAACATGAGTTTACATAAATAATTTCTACCTTAGTAATCTTAAAAGCTTGATTATTTACAATCTGATATCTATATTCCAATCAAATTATTTAACCAAATTTCATAAAAAATCTCATAAAAAAAATGACTACAGGTTTTTAGCCTTGTTTACCTCATAGATGACGAGTTTGATTGACTCTGAGATTTAGAAACAATGCCACACGATAGTCATCTCTTTACAAGATCCATCATGTATATCATGTCCTAGATTTTTAAAAGATGTCATGTCCAACATTTCAGCTATCCAGTCAGACTACTTATACAGTAAAACACGCTTACAACATAGTGCTGGAGACCACAATTTCTTTAAGCATAATTCGTTATATCCAATAAGTTTGTAATATGTCTTAAATCTACAGGGAATGGAAACCCCTTTGCTGTAAGCATGAATTCAGTATAAGCATGTTTACTGTAACCATGTTTTACTGTATAGTTAGTCCTTGGGTCATGTACTTACTCCAGTTTCCAGTACATCTACTTGATCTCTTACATTCACACCACCAATTATCAGCAACTCTCTGTGGAAAGAGAAAATAGTTATTTAAGGTAGCTCCATCCTCACATGAATTATCAATACAAATAATGGTTGAAAGTGGAAAAACTACATTAATTTCCAATTGATATAGTTTAATTTAATCAATAACGAAAGAAAATTTGTATGTTGCCATCTTTTTAAAGATGCCAGGCATACATAAACAAAAGTATATGTCAACATAAGAAAATTACACAACTTCATTAAAAAATAATCATAATCAATACATAAAAAAAACTTGCTACTTTATAGATATGTACATGTATAAATTACTTGTGGATATCAAGGAAATCATTGTCCAATAGACATACAATTGGGAAAATACAAATGTACCAGCAGAGGAGTTATTTCCATTGGAAATAATTTGTGAATTTTTTATCTTTAATAATTGATTATTTCTGGAAAATAAAAACTTGTTCAGTATCTTTTGTTTGCCAGATTTATTATTTTATTCAGTGAATAAAATTCCTAAAAAAGATATATTTCTATCATATGCCAATTAGTTTAATTGAATTAAGATTTTGCAAAAACCTATGACGTCACATGAGGATGGAGCTACCTCAAGGTAGCTCACTACATCAAGACTTATACATTTCATGACACGACGTCTCAAGATGGGAGTTAAAATATTTTGTGAAATTACTTGTACCGATCAATTTGTTTGTATATCTATAGGTCAGTGGATAAGGCTACTGACTCGCAGATCCCAAGTTTTCAAATTCAACAGTACTAGTGTCTTTTATTTTTACTTATTGAAATAACTTTTTGAAAATAATGTCTCTTTCTTCAAAATTGCATATTTTTTGCCTTTTTGACATGTGTACTTATTACATATTATCATATCTTTCATGATTAAATTATTCTATGCCAATTTGATGAACTCTTTCAAGGTGTAGTGAGCCACCTTAAACTTACTTGATTATGCTTATTTTGAATTCACACAATCATCGTATAAGGTTTGATGATTTAAAACCACATAGTATCCAAATTATGAGCCAAATAGGCCTTTCATATGTTTGGTCATATCATTCTTAATTGAGGTCACTGCAACTTAGTGTAAGGTTTCAACTCACCATCCTTGTAAGACAAATCAACTGATTAAGTTCGAAGATATTATCCAAGCTATGAGTAGAACAAGCTTTATAAAGATGTACAATATTCATGTCATCATTAAATGAGGTCACATCCACCTATTTTTCAAATTATAGTGCACATGCAAAATCAAAATGAATGGACATTTATTTGCCTTTGACATATCATTTTGAAAAACAAATTTTATGCAATGTGTCACAAGAAATGAAAGATTAAGTGATGAATACAAAAGATATACAAAAGAGTGCAAGTTAGAATAGCTATTTCACTGGAGACTTCAACCAAGTCCAAATACTTTAATAAAAAAAATTTAACCTTAAATAAAACATTCAAGCCCTGCACAGAGCATATTGAAATCGGAAATAATGTGAGTAAAACTCCAGATTTGGCACCCAAAATGGCTAAGTATTTTTGTTAATACGTCCCCTCTTTTTTCGAAAATCCTGGATCCGCCACTGCATGTGTTAATTGAACACATCAATTACGCTTAATTTATTCATATGTTGCATTTCTTATATTTTTGTCATTGATTAATGTTTCAAAATTGTTGTTTTGTAGCTATGTTCATAGTTTGTTAGTTATAGTACAGTTTCATGGAAGTTATTGTATGTAGCTAAGCTGTCGCCCCCTGAAAGTTATTGTATGCTGGATTTCTGCCAAAGGTTTTCTGTCTGATTTAAAGAATGGCCAAGATCAAGGAAAAACCCCCGCACCATGACACAATGGATATTATGATTTATTTAATGTCTCTCAAAATGAATAACACATTTCCAGCATTTATTGTACAAAAGGAGATGCAACACTTCATCACTTACTTTGTTACCACCAGACAAGCATTGCATTTTTTTAGTTACAAGTATACATTAATGCTCTTTACAACAAAATGTTTTTAAGTTTTAGAAAATTTGCATGCATTTCATAAATAAGACTTAACGTAAGTTTTATCATTCTTGAACAGATTATATGTAATTTTTGATAAATAATAAATTATAAGACAACACATTGTATCTTAGATTTTTAACTAATTCTAATTCTATATTACGTTATCTTCACCTTTCATTACAACTATTAAAAACATATGCACTTAATTTTCTTAATAATGAATTTCAAATACAAGTAGTTATTTTCTCCATTGTACAAACTACATGTATTTCTGTATATTATTTGCTAAAGGCCTTTACTGAGGAAAATAAGCAAACCTGTATTAAGAGACCACCTGTCATATGTGAACTTCTTCCATTCTCTGTTGTACGGCCTCTTTTAAAATACAGGTTTGACTGTAATCAATAACTCAGTAGTAATCAAAGAAAAGATTAACATCCAAATAAACAGTTAGATGACTGTAGGCCTCGCAGTGTGAAAGATAAGATCTGGGCATGATTTGAGTACGCACTGCCACAGAATTCCAGGAGGCCACAGTGAACTATCTTTGCGACACACCTTTCCCCACAAGATGCATCAACTGACCAGATTTGATATCTTATACCTTAAAGTGTGAAAGATATGACCCAGACACAGAAAAACTAACAGACGAACAATGTGTATAAGGTTTGATTATCCTAACCTTATTTTAAAATACTGCTTCAATCTTGTTTTGTGCTTGTGTTCATTACCCCTGTCCTGTAAGTTTGACCTTGAAAAACAATAGACTTCTTCCTCAATAATGGGGATTTATTTGTATACCAAGTTTGCTGGTCCTAGTCTTATGAGATGTTTTATCTGATCCACGAGGTGCTGACAGATAGACTGGTGCATTG
>NC_079164.1:49736826-49761826 GCF_947568905.1 Ostrea edulis
TTTGTTACACCAACATATAGATACACATATTGTCTACATATGTTGTGAATATCATCTCATTCGCTTCATAAATAAGATAGTTACAAACGTTTTAGCATTATCCAATCAAAATGAAGCGCACGTGCATGCGCGTGCAAATTGGTAATTTTGACCATGTAAATCAGTTAAGGGTCTCAATATCTACCTATGATATGAATTTCAAGCCATTTCAATGAACAACAAAAAAGTTAGACTGATTCCAAAGTTAGCGTACAAATTTTGTAATGCGCGTCCACGCGCATGCGTGCGCGTGCTGGCAAAATAACTATTATTTTTCATATGTACAAATGATATACTATCATCCTATTTAGGTTTTATATCGCTTCCTTCAATATTCTGATTTTCCATTTTTTGTACCAAAATTGGAATGCACGTGCGCGCGCGTGCATGCACGTGCAAACAAAATGACTATCACTATGCACATCTACAAACGCTATACTATCATCCTGGAAAGTTTCATATCGATCCCTTTTGTAGTTTCTGAGAACACTACCGGACAAAAAAGTACCGGAGAAAAAGAATAATAATAATAACTAGACACGATCTCGTTGCGAGCAACGAGTAGGTCTTCCGTCCGATTTGTTGATGCACTCGGAGTTAAAAAAAAAAAAAGAAAGACAAATGAGTCCCAATTTAGTTTCCGACTTTAAGACACTTTAGATATAATCAATTTTTCATATCATAAGCTTCTGAAGCAAAGTTGCGGTGAAATTCGTTTGAAATTCGACTCTCCAGGCGAGCCATAAGGCCCGCGGGCCTATTTCTTGATGTCATTTGTTAGCCCTCTATAGACTCAACAACTTTAGTTCTATATGTCTTTACAAAATATTTACCTGTAAAAAGTTATTGAGATCGACCGATATCGACAAAAAATCGACTCTACAGGCGAGCCATTAGGACCATAGGCCTATTTCTTGATATCAATCGATAGATCTCGATAAACTGAACAACTTTTGTTCAATATGTCCTTACAAAATATTTACCAGTTACAAGTTTTTGAAATCGACTGATATCGACAAAAATCGACTCTACAGGCGAGCCATGAGGCCCACAGACCCATTTTTTGATATTGGTCGATAGGTTATGACACATTGAACAACTTTTGTTCAATAATGCTTTTCAAAAAATATGTCATTTTAAAGATATGAGGCGTCAAATATTTACGATTTTGGCCCTTAAAATCTCTAATTACGTAACATATGACCTACTTTTTGATTTGATAAGATCAAGCTCGTTGAGATGAACATTTTCGCTTCTACAGCTTATTATAAAATATTAATAGTTTCTGAGATATTCTCAAAAACATTTGGACCCTTCTGAACCCCTAATTTAAAGGGCCAGCCCGTTTTGCTTGATATCGTAAGAAAGGCCTTGTCATTTTAAACATTTTTTGCTCAACAAGTATTTAGAAATTCTTTACCGTTCTCGAGTTATCTCTACAAGAAATATTTAGGGGCCAAACTGTAGCTCCCTAACGGGGCCACATAGGGAAAAAACGAAATGTACATATTGTTTAGATTATCATTCTGAACAACTTTTGTTCAATAATGCTTTTGAAAATATTTGTCGTTTTCAAGATATGAGGCGTCAATTATTTATGATTTTGGCCCTTAAAATCCTTATTACGTAACATATGACCTACTTTTTGATTTGATAAGAACAAGCTTGTTTAGATGAACATTTCCGCTTCAATGACTTATTACAAAATATTAATAGTTTCTGAGATATTCTCATAAACCTTTGGACCCTTCTGGGCCCCTAATTTAAAGGGTCAGCCCCTTTTGCTTGATATCGTAAGAAAGGTCATGACATTTCAAACATTTTTTGTTCAACAAGTATTTAGAAATTCTTTACCGTTCTCGAGTTATTTCTAGAAGTAATTTTTAGGGGCCAAACTGTAGCTCCCTAACGGGGCCACATAGGGTAAAAACGAAATATGCATATTGTTCAGATCATCATTCTGAACAACTTTTGTTCTTTATTGCTTTTCAAAATATTTGTCGTTTTCGAGATACAAGGGGTAAAAAATGTATGGTTTTGGCCCTTAAAATCCCTTATTACGTAACATATGACCTAAATTTTTATATGAATAGATTTGGATTGTTGAGATGAACATTTTTTGTTCTTTGACTTATACCAAAATATTAACGATTTTTGAGATATTTGATCTAGACTTTGAGCCCTTCTAGATCCCTAATTTAAGGGGCTAGCCCCTAAATCTTGATATTTTCGAAAAGATCTCGTAAATGTGCACAACTTTTGTTCTACATGTCTTAACAAAATATTTGCAAGAAAAAAGATATTGGAGATCAAAGGTCAAAAATCGCCGAAATCGGCGAAAAATTTTGGCATCCATTTTTTCAGGTCCAGGCGAGCGTTTAGGCAAATCGCCTCCGGTAAAATCGAATCCCCCACAAATCTTCTAAAATGTTTACTCTATCTTGTGTAGAAATTTCAAGACTCTAGCTTCAAAACTAACGGAGGAGATGTGTGGACAACAAGGCCCTTCAAAAAGTCACTAAAAGAGAGATAACTCCTGACCGGAAGTGACGTCAAGCACGAAATTTTGCAAGCAAAGTCTCGTCACCAAAAAACATCTTTCCTGAAAATTTCGTGAAAATCGATCGAGAAATGGCTGAGAAAAACGCGTGTACTACCAAGGAAAATAATAATAATAATGAAGAAGAAGAACGCGAACAATAATAGTAAGGTCTTCCGCAGGAGACGGAAGACCTTAATAATAATAATGAAGAAGAAGAACGCGAACAATAATAGTAAGGTCTTCCGCAGGAGACGGAAGACCTTAATAATAATAATAAGAAACAGAGTAAAAACAATATGTTCCCAAACTTTGTTTGGGGAACATAATTATCTAAATACTGAGCAAAATCTCTTCATTTTCAAAAATATGAATTTCAAATAATCTAAATTGTTTGATCTAACAAAGTCAAACTTGTACATTGGTAGAAACTATTACATAATTATATATGCACAAGTGTGTCATAAGCATTTATATAAACTACCAGCGTATCTAATTCTGTTTAGTATTCCTAGCTAGAATGCGTGGTTGGGTACAGAATGTATATACCATATTTTGCTAAATATAATACAGAGTGGTATTTAATATGCATCACCCTTTTGGGGCCTGAAAATTGAGGCAAAATTTCAGTTTATGTGTGTAACTCGCAGCAAAAATTCTGACCAAGTGGAATTAATCTGGACTCTATTCTTCATGGTTAATTTCACTAGAAATCTTTATGGAAATAATGCAAGTTTTCAACTATTTGAAAGCACAAGAATTTGCATATATCAAAGCAAATTTTTTAAGAAAATGGTAATCTTGTCTTAATACATAGCAGTAATCTTCACTGCACTGAATGTCTTCAGGGAAATAATGTTAATTTCAGCAAAGCATGAGATTTTGTAGCATTAAGGTAGGTCCCTAGTCCAGGACCTACTTGTGATTTCTCAAAAAATTAAGTTTAAATACTTAGATTGTTCATTTGAGGGTATGATAAAAACAAAACAAGAGGCCCAAGGGCCTAGAATCGCTCTTCTGATAAATTGTACAACCCCACCATTTCTATTCTTAGCCTCTTAGTATTCTAAATCTTTAGTTAAATCCTAAGAATTCAAAAAAAGTAGGTCATTGTGACCTACTTTTTGGTTTACACATTTTGAGAACCCAAGAAATATCAACTGACAAAGTTTGATGATTTTAAGCCAATTAGTATCTGAATATTGAAATATAGCTGTCAAATTCCAATCGTAGGTCATGGTGACCTACTTTTTGGTCAGCGAACTCCGAACATGCAAGACCCATCAACTGACAAAGTTTGATGACTGTAGGTCAAATAGTATCTGAATTATATAAATATAGCCGTCCAATTCCAAAAGTAGGTCAAGATGATCTACTTTTTGGTCGACACCCTTTGAACATGCAAGACGCATCAACTGACAAAGTTTGATGACTGTAGGTCAAATAGTATCTGAAATATATAAATATAGCCGTCCAATTCCAAAAGTAGGTCAAGTTGACCTACTTTTTGGTCGAAACCCTTCGAACATGCAAGACCCAACAACTGACAAAGTTTGATGACTGTAGGTCAAATAGTATCTGAAATATATAAATATAGCCGTCAAATTCCAAAAGTAGGTCAAGGTGACCTACTTTTTGGTCGACACACTCCGTAGACTCAAGATGCATCAACTGTCAAAGTTTGATGATTGTAGGTCAATTAGTGACTGAAATATATAAATATAACTGTCAAATGCCAAAAGTAGGTCACAGTGACCTACTTTTTGGTCGATACACTCCGAAGACTCAAGATGCATCAACTGACAAAGTTTGATGATTGTAGGTCAAATAGTGTCTGAAATATAGTAATTTAGCTGTCAAATACCAAAAGTAGGTCACGGTGACCTACTTTTTGGTCGACACAAACCGAAGACTGAAGACGCATCAACTGACAAAGTTTGATGATCCTAGGTTTTACAGTGCCCAAAATATGCATCTAAAATTGAAAATGTGAAATTTGAATATCTGTAAAATTCAAAAAGTAGGTCACTGTGACCTACTTTTTTATAAATATGTTTCAAGGCCTCAAGATGCATCAACTTACAAGATTTGATGATTCTAAACCTCTCGGTATTTGAAATAACAACTTAAAATATATCTATAAATGATAAGCCATAAAATTCAGAAAGTAGGTCACGGTGACCTATTTTTCAGTTGACACATTTCAAGGTCCCATGATCCACCAACTGACAAGTTTTGATGATCATAGGCTTCAAAGTGTCCAAGATATGCATCAAAATTAATTTTAAAATAAATACCTGCAAAATTCAAAAAGTAGGTCACTGTGACCTACTTTTGAGACAACTTGACACAAGGTCCTAAGATGCATCAACTGTCAAAATTTGATGATCCTAGTCCTTATAATGACTAAAATATCAAAGATTTAAGGAAATATAAATTTAGGTCAACTTTGAAGTGACCTTGAGACCACGCCCTTTGCCCCAGGGTAATGCCTTGAACAATTTTTAATCTACAACATATTCTCATCCTTATGTGTAAGTTTGGTGATAATCTGCCCAGTGGTTCTTGAGAAGAAGATATTTTAGCAACCACTACTTTTGTTTGTATTTTCCTGATTATCTCCCCTTGTTAAAGGGTCACATCCCTCTATTTAGTATGTATGAAAGCCCTTCGGCCAATGATACCCTGTAACAAATTTGAAAAAAATTGGCCAAGTGGTTCTTGAGTTATAGCCCTTTTTCTAAAAAGTTTACGCACACCGCACAAATGGCCATAGCATTAGCTCTTTGAGCCTTCGGCTCAGAAGAGCTAAAAATAGGAGGTTGTCAGTATAATGAGTAAATTATGTTATTTTTATTACGTGTACCCCCATTTGTCAAACGGCAATATCAGAATTCATTGAAGAAGTCCTAGAATATGTCCATAAAATTTTGTTTGAGGTATGATGCTGCAATTTTTTTCCTCAAATATGACATACATGTCTTACTAAATAATTAAAAGTGAAATTTTAACAGTTTCATGTTTTTTAATAATGGTGGTACAAAATTGAACTCAATACAGGCCCTCGGCAGTCAAAAATACGGCACTGCAACACCACTAATATGAATATTTTAAAAATTTGACTTGTGATTTTTCATTCAAACTCACATATGTTCACATATGAATGCTTGTTAAAATACATTTTAAAAATCTGCCCTTTCTCAGCATAATATTTTCACAGCATCTCAATTTATATTTACATTTTTTGGCCAAAATAGCCATTTTGAAGATGATTTTCGCATAATAGAAGATAACAAATATATACCAACATAACAAATATATAACAAGTGCAGAATTGTTTTATTTAATGCCACAAGTGCATTATTGCATATCATGATTTTTTTTTATTTACAGATAATTTTAACATGTAATACCACTGTATATCAATTAAACAAATATGTACCTCTGGTTTTATGTGTGAATTAGATGACAAAAAATGGAAAGAAGATTGGAGCCATAGTCTACTCAAATATAAGTGATTGAGTGTTATTGTATTCATTTTACTAAATTTTAAAAAACATCCAGGTAAATGTAAAAATACGTTTGATAATAATAGTACGTGAACCAATACCGGAGTTCGATCCGGACATGACGTCATGCTACTAGACCCCTACTTTAAAGTTTTAACAGACTCATTATTTCTTTGTCTAAACTTCAAATCAATCAAATAGCTGATGTTATAAAAATAAAATCAAAATATCAAACAAGTGTTAAATGTTGTAATCAACACAACACCAAAGCTGCGAAAAATTACATACAAAGGTGCGATATATAGACCCTCTTGTAATTATAACAAGATTGTTACGTGTCGCCATATGTCACCTGCAGCCACAAAAAAAGTCCCATAACTCCTGTAAATTTTGTAGAATAAAAATTGGAATATGATCAACTACATATTGTGACTAACAATCCTGCAAAATTCGAAGAAAATCTGTACAGCGGTTTCTGAGGAGTTGCATCGACAAAGTGTTCCCATAATGCAGAATGCAAAACAACAGTAAAGTCCCATAACTCCCACAAAATGTGTAGAATCAAAATGACGTCAGGATATGATTTAGTACATATGATGATTTATATTTCCTGCAAAATTTAAACTAAATCAAAGCAGCAGTGTCCAAGGATTTGTGTCCACAAGTGTTCCTATAGTTTAGCATGTACAAATTCAACTAAGTCCCATAACTCCTGTAAAATTTGTCAAATCAAAATGGCGGCAAAATATGATCAACAACATATGGTGACTAACAATCCTACAAAATTGAAATAAAATTCGTTGAGCGGTTCCAAATAGTTGCATCCACAAAGTCAAGTGTGACAGACAGACGGACGCACGGACAAGCCGGAGAGAGACAGACAATGAACAATGGGTGAGCTAAGGGAGAATTGTGCAGATGATCTTCAATCAATTGAAAGTCAATATGCTAATATACAGGAATAATTTAATTCTTATTGTATCCTTGTCTCTGATTGGTCAAATTCCAATTGAGGAGCACAGGTTATTTTTGTATAACCTGGTTTGGTATGGGGACACACACCCTTGACAACCTGAAGCTGGAACTATTGTTTTTCTCTCTCTAAATTTACATCACAGCACTGTTTTCAGCCTTCTTTGGAATAGAAAGTCAATGTGTACAATAAGATACTTCGGTTTGATACACATACTGTTTTCTCGCTGTCAATTAACATCTACTTGTACCCTAATCACTGTTGTAAATCATCTTTTTCTGTATGATGATCGAATAATTTTAAATAGATCAAAACAAAGATATTATATTCGAATTAATGATTCACCATAGTAAGAATTGTTCTGTTCATTTTCAAATACATTTCTTACTGGGGAAAGGTGGGGGTGTGTGTGTTTCATTACTGATCCGCCTTTCAACAAAGCAAACAAAAAAATCATATGTCACATTTTACCACATGACGTCAGAGTTAAAAGCCGCAAATTATTGCATTTTCCGATATTTGAAGACTTACTTTGGGTAGATCTAGGCCTAAACAATGCGGCAATTTCCCGTATTTTCTAAATCTGTCGGAGATGAGTGACTTCAAAATCGATCTCTAAAGGGCAGCGAAATACGCATTGCATGCATAGTCTACACATATTTTCTGTCATGACAAACTTTACCTTCGATACAATAATTTAATAAATAGGCTAGGTTCTGTTGAACTAAGACAAATTGACAATGAATTAAGATGGCGACCTTCTATAGATACATGTAGATGCTTCATAGCTGTTGCTAAGTGAATCATTGCGCAGCTCAGTTGACTTGTATTTTTCCGAGTTTATGTACATTTTGATAAACGAAGGGTAGTATCTTTGTCTCCTGCATTAAATTATAAGGAATGACTTTAATTCTGGGGCAAGTTATACCAGTATAACCTGGTTTGGGTCAGTTTATGCTTTTTTATAATCCGCTTTGCAGATTATAAAGCGTAAACTGACCCAAACCAGGTTATACTCATATAACTTGCCCCAGAATTAAAGTCATTCCTTAAATGGTGAGCTTTCATCGATTCTTAAGACATCTCTCAAGTTTATATTGCATCTTGAATCTCCCAAAGCTGAAATTAAAACGAGGTGGTCATTAAAATTCTGAATGATGAGACAATTAACTTACAATCCACAGGCCAATCCCTGTATATTCTATGATAAGATGAAAAAAGACCATTACTTTCCCATCAAATCGCTAATTATTGTGGAAAAAACATAGGTATCTTGGGATTAGATATTTTTTTCTTAATGACAATTTAATGTACTTGCAATCTTCCTTCCCTTCTGAAGACAAAAAAATACAATTATGGAAATCCCAAAATTGCAATGCAATTGATCACTAGACTGATGTCAAATCCAAAATTGGTCAATAAAAGACAAGAAAGCTCTAGAGAGGAGTAGAATAGAATTCACAACTGGAAAAGTACTCCAATGTAGCAATATACAATTATTAACATTTGATAGTTTGAATTGCGTTGTATATTCAAAATTCTCACAAGTGAAACACCTTAATGATAGTTCATGTATAACATATTATGAAATATTAATTTTAGTATATTAAAGTATGATAATGTAGTATATAGTATCAAAATGAAGTATGCAGTATCCTAGTGAAGTATATGGTATCCTAGTGTATCATATAGTATCATAGTGTGGTAGATAGTATTATAGTGTAGTATATGGTATCCTAGTGTAGCATATAGTATTATAAAGTATTATAATGTAGTATAAAGTATTATAATTTAATTCTTATTGTATCCTTGTCTCTGATTGGTCAAATTCCATTTGAGGAACGCAAGTTATTTTTGTATAACCTGGTTTGGTATGGGGACACACCCCCTTGACAACCAAAAGCAGGAACTATTTTTTTCTCTCTCTCTAAATTGACATTGCAGCACTATTTTCAGCCTTCTATGGAATAAAAAGTAAACGTGTACAATAAAATACTTCGGTTTGATACACGTTTTCTCGTTGTCAATATTAGCATCTACTTGTACGCAAATCACTGTTGTAAAACATCTTTCTCTGTATGTATGGTCGAATAATAGATTAAAACAAAGATATTATATTCGAATTAATGATTTGCCAAGTAAGCATTACCCTGTTCATTTTGAAATACATTTCTCACTGGGGGAAAAGGTGGGTTGGGTTGTTTCATTGCTTGATCCATCTTTCAACAAAGCAAACAAAAATTCATATGTCACATTTTATTACATGACGTCAGACACATTGAGATGTGGATTGCGATTTGTCACTTGCTTACATAATTTCTTGTGTCGGATTTACTATTAGCGACAATGTTGCATACAAGGGTAAGTTTTCATGTAGTAGAAGTTTTCACAGAGTTAAGCAAATTATTGCATTTTCTGATATTTGAAGATTTATTTTGGGTAGGTTTAAACAATGCAATTTCCCATATTTTCTCAATCTGTTGGAGATGAGCAACATCAAAGTCAATCTCTATCTCTAAAGGGCAGCGAAATACGCATTGCATGCATAGTCTACACATATTTTCTATCATGACAAACTTCACTTTCGCTTTGCGGATTATAAAGCGTAAACTGACCCAAACCAGGTTATACTCGTATAACATGCCCCAGAATTAAAGTCATTCCTTAAATAATTTATCACATATTTGCTCCTTTATCCAATGGATAGCACTCATACAATATTGTTCGTATTCCACATTATGTATTCCTACGCCGTGTGACGTAATGTGCATAGCAACTGAATCAGGTCAAAAGAATTTCCAAAAATCAATTGTTGGAAGTGGCAGTGGTGTTGTTGTATTCTTCAAAATTTGAAAACAAGGGGAACGGGGGAACAGGCGTGTCATTTTCATTATCTAGCCTAGTTATCACCTCAAAAAAGTAAAACAGCCTGCAGCTCGGCGTTGCATACAACCCCTAATCATGTTTTGTATCGATTGAACAATTTTCTCAATGATCAAGGAAATAAAGATACATTGGAAGAAAAAACAACATTAGGTGACATGAAAGAACTGAAATCGTAATTATTTTTTTTTAAATCTCAAAATGAAATCGTCCTACTGACCCCCCCCCCCGGGGCAGAACTGAATAACATATACTGTGTAAATCTTCCTGAGTGTTAAAAAACTTGATAGTTCACATTAGGACACAAACACACTAAGGGGCAAGATCAAAAGTTCAATGTCTGAATTAAAAACAACAAAATTTACATAGTTTTCACCAAGACACGCCCACCCCTTTTAAAACAAGTAAAAATCATACGAGTATAGATAACACTCTGTATATCATTTCTACTGTTTATTCACAAATGAAAGTGTACATTAAAAATATTAAATGTTCATTAAAATGTAATATTACAATGTGGTTCTCAGCAGTCACTTGTCTTTTCCACTTAAGTGTAATCTGTCGGATGACAGAAATATCCCCCCTCCCCCAAACTATTTGAATTTAGATCTTTATCCAACATCAATCTTTTGATCTCGCCCCTAATATCTCTTATTACATATTTATCCCTTTATCTAGTGAATATCAACTCACCAAATGAACCTGGGATACACCACATTCAACAGCAAACAAAACGATTCCATCACAAACACAGATGTAAGAAACACAAGCACATCCAACAATGAAAGCTCCAAGACCCTCCATGTCATAGACAGGAGGCCCACAGGCCTTATCGGTCACCTGAGTACTAGCGAAAAAGTATCACTACTCCCAAGGGTGATGAAATTTAGAAAAAATTTCCTGTTCTGAATATCTAAGCTAAATTCTAATGTTCAGCAACAGTATAAAACAAGATGTGTTCTTAAAACTTCACTGTCCTCAAAAGTGCATACACTGATGAAAGGCTTTACATAATATAATAGGTGTATTAAAAGATATGACTTATTTGGACCCATCCTAGAGTCAAAACCCTGGGTTGTGAAATTCACCATATTTTGAACATGAACATCCTTTTCTGCTATTCTTAAGTATGCATTTAGATTTTGTACAGTATCAGCAAACTTACACATAAATACTATATACTAAGTTTGGCCCCACCCTGGTGTCAGAACCCTACCCCGGGGATCATCAAATTTACAATTTTGGTAAAAGATTACCTGCTCTTTCTAAATATCCATCAATAACACTAAAGAAGATATTAGTGAAGTGTTTTACACATAGACACTATATAGTAAGTTTAACTCTGCCCTGGGGTAAGAACTCCATCCCCCCATCCCCGAGGATCATGAAATTTACAATTTTAGTAGAGGCCTTCCCGCTCTACATCACTATGCATTCAGTTTTTCTTAAACATGTGTGGTTCTAGGGAAGAAGATTTTTTTAAAATTGGTCAATTTTTAGCAGTTTTTGCCCCATCCCTAAGGCCCCAGAGGAGCAGGAATCCTGAAATTTACAATTCATGTCCCCCTTGTTCCAAAATTGCTTCAAACCAAATTTCAAAAAATTGAAATGATAGTTATCAAGAAGACGTTAAAAATGTTTATTTTTCACATATTTAATAACAGACCATTTTGGCCCCACCCTGATACCAAATCCTTACCCCTGGGATCATCAAATTTACAATTTTCAATTGGTAAAGGACTACCGTATATACTCGCCTATAAGTCTATTCGCCTATAACTCAGTTGTATAGTGTTTAGGTTATTTTGGAGGGAATTGCCATTGACCCATTTATAAGTCGGTCTAACTTCTTTGAAGAATCGGTTGACAATTTCAAATCAATGCTTAATGTTTTTACTTGTGTTTCAAATCACCGATATTTGATATTTTTTCCCAACAAATCAATTTGATATCAATACTCTTACGCATTTATCCATGTTCCAATAATGTTTTGGGATATGACAACAATATTTCACTTTTTATTCTCAGCAAATTAAACTGTTACTATTTTGTTTATTTCGTCCATGTTTTTGTTATTTAAAAAATACTAGGCTATACATTACACCATGCTGAAAAATACCAATCTTCTTAGGACATTCCTATTAGTCGGACATAGAGTTTTGGACCAAAATTTAACTCCCAAAAATCCGACTTATAGGCGAGTATATATGGTACTTGTTCTTTCTAAATATCTATTTAGTTTCAATCTAGTATCAATAGCACTAAAGAAGATCTTATTTAAGTATTTTACACATTAAAACACTATATACCAACGTTGGCCCCACCCTGGGGTCAGAACCTCTACCCCGGGGATCATGAAATTTACAATTTAGGTAGAGGCCTTCTTCCTCTACATCACTATATATGCATTTAGTTTTCCTTAAACATGTGTGGTTCTACAGGACAAGATTTTTGAAAATTGGTCAATTTTGGGCAGTTTTTGCCCTGCTCCTAAGGTCCCAGGGGTGCAGGAATCCCGAAATTTTCAATTTATGTCCCCCTTGTTCCAAAAATGCTTCATACCAAATTTCAAAAGAATTAGAATGATAGTTATCAAGAAGAAGTTAAAAATGTCTATTGTTCACACATTTAATAACTGACCATTTTGGCCCCCACCCTGATACAATTTTGGTAGAAGTTTCCTTGCTCATCATTACTATATACTCACTTTCTCTGCAAGATGCCCAGGAGTAAAGAAGAAGATTTTTAAAGAAATACATCAATTTTACAGATTTTACCCAAAATCAAGGCCCCTTAGGGTGGGGTGGGGGTGGGGGGTCATGAAATTTACAATTTCCAGTCTCCTTCACCTACAGATACTACATATCAAGATTGGCCAAGTAGTTTCTGGGAAGAAGTTGTTAAAGGACAACACACGACACACATCACACCACGACGGACGCAGACCAATTGCAATAAAAATGTTTTAAAACAACGGGGAATGAAAGGTCATTTCACTGCAAGCGTGAACTAATCATAAGCATGTTCGCTGTATCCATGTTTTACTGTTAGTACATTTTATGAAGGTGTTCTGAAGTGGGATTTGTTCAATATCCATGTATGAGGAAAAAAAATAATTTTAATTTATGTTATGTTTTTCATTGATTGAAATTACTAAACAGTTTTAAAACAGCAATCAGTATTCTATTTTCCTCAAAACACATGACCCATAAT
This sequence comes from Ostrea edulis, assembly GCF_947568905.1. Lineage (NCBI taxonomy): Eukaryota > Metazoa > Mollusca > Bivalvia > Ostreida > Ostreidae > Ostrea > Ostrea edulis. Next base: position 49,749,983 of record NC_079164.1, read on the forward strand.
TAGTTTTGATTATATTTATCTAAGACTATATGCATGCTTCCAACACACAAATAATTACAAACAATGCAATTTTGGCTTAACACTGGCAGTCACTACTAGATCAAGAAACAACTTGCTGAGTTGAAGCATGCACATGGTAGAAGCTCCCCGATGTATGGTACATCACCTCAACAATAATTGTCAAACCCAGCAAGCCTTGTACAGAGTTGGAAGATCTACTCGGTAGAAAATCCCCAGTACATAGTGTACTGTCACAACAAAAAGTGTAAACTCTGCTCAATTTGAACATGATAGATTAACAGCTGATTATGATAGCTTAATGGGAATTGAATAAAATGTGAATTTATGTCCAAAATCAGGAATGAAACTGAGGGACTGATTCCAGGAATGAAATTGAGGGACTGATGCCAGGAATGAAATGGTAAATGACTGAGAGCCCCATTAAGGTAGAATCATAATTTCAATATCATGTAGGAGATGAAACAACTATAACATCAAAACAAGAAACTGTATTTTACTGGTTTCCTTTCAATCTATTGTCCAGATTCAGTTATTACCGTTTGAAATATTTCTTTTACCAAGGTTTCAACTGAGTAACTGAACTGGTCGCGCCATTTTGAAACCAAAGTAAACATGACAAGGAAAATAACTCATCAACTGTGTGTAAATACTGATGATGTTTGGAAAAGATTTGGTCTTTGTGAGATGGCATTAATCTGTTTAGTACCTGATTGTGGGATTAACTGTGGTGAATCAGAACTTACAATACCTGATTGTGGGATTAACTGTGGTGAATCATATCATACTGTAGCGGTCAGCCGGGTTAGATCGCCGGTGGCCAGATAGCTCAGTTGGTAGAGCACCTGACTAGAGATTCAGGGGGCCCGGGTTCGAATCCCGGTCTGGTCCGTTGCATTTTCTCCCTTCCCGTTACAGATTTGGTGCCGTTGACCACCCCTGGACTTGGAGGTGAAAGTCCTCCCAGGGGCAAATAAGAACTTGGGTTGTGTCTTCGAGGGCGAAGACAATTTAAGGAGGGAGGAATGTAGCGGTCAGCCGGGTTAGATCGCCGGTGGCCAGATAGCTCAGTTGGTAGAGCACCTGACTAGAGATTCAGGGGGCCCGGGTTCGAATCCCGGTCTGGTCCGTTGCATTTTCTCCCTTCCCGTTACAATACAATACCTGATTGTGGGATTGCTGTGGGGAATCAGAAATTACAATACTTGATTGTGGGATTAACTGTGGTGAATCATATCATACAATACCTGATTGTGGGATTGCTGAGGTGAACCTTGAATTTCTGGATTTGGTTAAAAGTCTGCAAAGCAACCAAGAAATATTCGATTATTAATTCAAAGAAAAACTTTTCAATGAAATTTTGAAAACTTTGTTGAAGAACATACCAATTGAAACCAGAAGCAAAATTAATGTTGTCTTACCAATGCAAACATATTGTTGAGCAAATTTACCAAAAAAGAAAAATGTGACATTGTATACACAGGTTAACAACCTTATCAATACGATCATACAGGCAATTCTTCTTTGCATAGCATTGCAATTTAGTAAACTGAAAACACCTGTTTGAATATTGCTACAACTTTGTTATTGATATGTATTGAATGATTACTTGAACACTCATTCTGAGAGTATTACATATGCAATACATGCCCCCTACCTGTGCCCCCATCAATTGACAGATGTAATATTCAAAATAATGTATAACTGGTGATGTTTAACCTTGAACTTTGACCTAAAACATTGGTATCAAGTCACCATGTTTACCAGTATTAAATTAGTTTGATTGTTATTCATACAGTTGACACAATAATGTAAATTTGGGTCTGATAACTATGATTATAAAAACAACCAAGAAAATTTGGTACTCCTTCATCATGAGACTTCAAAAAGCATCAAATCTGAGTCACCGTCTTTGGATGAAATACATGGGGGAACTATTTAAATCATACAAATGCAACACAAAACAAAACACAATATAACATTCAAATCTGCATTCAAAATACCCATAAAGGACTTCTCAACTCTGTTCATAATACGAATTCCTATCAACTGTGTGAAGGCCGATTTCAAATATCCGCGATTTAAGTTGGATCACAGTAAATTGAATATTGCCGACTAATCAGAAGTCGCTCACCAACTACAGAAAAATACTCGCATGATTAACAGATTTGATATATATTTTCATTCTGATTGGATTATTGAAATTCAATTCATCAATCATATAAGTCTTGTACATACTTTCATTTTCAATTCCAAATTTTTGCTAGGTAGTTTGTGTGTTGATTTGTACTGATATCACAATGCCTGTATTGTCAAGCATATCTTAATGAGAAATATTGGTATGTATCAGAGTACTGGTGTATCGTCCCATCTCTAGTAGGAATATGGCTGCCCCAACAATAAGATTGGACTTTATATTATTCACAATAAAGTAGCAACTTTTTTTCAGACTTTCACTCTTTACAATGTTTATATCACCTGATTTTCAGTAAATACTTAATAAATCAACACAATCATTTCATTTTTCCAAAACTTTTGTCATGACTACATATGTTCTTTAAGAAAAATCTCACAACCAAACCTTTATGTAAATTCTGTGCACTACAAGAATTTGTGGGTGTAAACGACTATATTTGTATCAAACACTATCAATAACATTGTATTTGTATCAAACACTATCAATAACATTGTATTTGTATCAAACACTATCAATAACATTGTATTTGTATCAAACACTATCAATAACATTGTATTTGTATCAACTCTATCAATAACATTGTATTTGTATCAACTATAACAATAACATTGTATTTGTATCAACTCTATCAATAACATTGTATTTGTTTCAAACACCATCAATAACATTTTATTGGTATCAAGCACTATCAATAACATTTTATTTGTTTCAAACTTTATCAATAACATTACCTGCTCAGCAAGTTCTCTTGAAGGCTACAACCAAAATAAATAAAAACATTAAGCCTTAAATTCTCAGATGATATATCATCAAGATGCTTCAGTGCGATCTGTAGAGAAATGAGAGTGTCCCAACAGTGTGTCTAAAGTTAAATAAAATATCGTATAACATCTTTCAGGATAATCATAAATATTAGAAAACTTGTCAGGTCTTCTTAACAGGAATTCAACGACATTACAGCCAATACGTCAGAAAAACACTGCTGGTAAAACTAATGATCAGATAGACAAAATGATGGAAGACTTATTCCATGGCATTATTACGCCAGAAATAAAGACATAAATATATCACTGCTTCCTTAGAAAAGTAATGTAATAAACTCTGTTGAAATGAAACCAATATGTTGCACAGGATGTTGAAGCAACTCGATGCAATAAAAAAAAATTTCATGAGGTAACAAAATTAGGAATGAATACAATTAAGGCCATCACAGGGTGTCATAAATCTTGACATAATCATTGTGGAATTTATGTACATAAGACACTTGTTCTTAATGTACAGAATAAAAAAAGTTTCAATTAAACCTTTAAGGGTAGCTCTCTCTCTCTCTCTCTCTCTCTCTCTCTCTCTCTCTCTCTCTCTCTCTCTCTCTCTCTCTCATTTTTAATACATGAAATATCATGATCACTATGGTGCTATAGTAATAAAAATCCAATCCATTATTATTTCAATCTGACACATAGAGATGATCTCACAGAAATAATTTGAATGTCTATAGTTTTAAGTTGAGTGGGTGGTATTGCAGCCATACTTCAATAATTGGTTTGAAAGATTTATATTTCTGTGGTGGCCACAATGGGTCTACTCTCTTTCACACTCCTCATAGACTTTTATGTGCCAAGAGGTGGTGATCCTCACCACAGGACTGACATTTAATATCCCCATCCAAAGGACTAACAACTAGTAAATTTTTCAGACTAGGAAACTACATGCAACTATTTGTGCAATAACAAGAGGCTCATGGGCAACATCACTCACCTTAGCCCATGTTTAAAGATTTTCCTTATATATTTGCATGCAAAACTTTGACCCATTTTGTGGCCCCAACCTACCCCTTGGGGCCATGATTTTTACAAACTTGAATCTGCACTATGTCCAGAAGCTTTCATGTAAATGTAAAAAAAATTTTGGCCCAATAGTTCTTGAGAAGATTTTTAAAGATTTTCCATATATATTTGTATGTAAAACTTTGATCCCCTATTGTGGCCCCATCCTACCTCCAGGAGTCATGATTTTAACAAATTTGATTCTGCACTATGTCCAGATGCTTTCATGTAAATTTGTACTTTCCTGGCCCAGTGGTTCTTGAGAAGAAGATTTTCTAAGAGTTTACATATATATTCGCATGTAAAGCTTTGATCTCCTATTGTGGCCCAAACCTACCCCGGAGGTCATGGTTTTAAGAAACTTGAATCTGCACTTTGTCAGGAAACTCGTGTAACTGTAAATTTCAGCTCTTCTGGTCCAGTGGTTCTTGAGAAGATTTTAAATGACACCCCTTCCCTATTTTTGCATTTTTATGATTATCTCCCCTTTCATTTGGACAAATTTAAAAGCCCTTCACATAAGGATGCTTTTTGCCAAATTTGGTTGAAATGGCCCTGTGGTTTTGGAGAAGTCAAAAATATAAAAAGTTTACAGACGGACAACAGGCAATCAGAAAAGCTCACTTGAGCTTTCATCTCAGGTGAGCTAAATATCTCTCAAATAACTTCAAAATCATATTTCATATGTTTACAGAATATATGCTGGAAAACTTTCAGTGAGAGTGTTTTAGTATTCATGTGTATACTAAGTTCTACACATAGAAAACAGTTGGACATCCTAAAAGGCTTGACAACAGAAGAATTTCTACATGCAATTGTAAGAAATGTGTTGCAGTGAGATAATGGAATCTGTCACATAGTTACGTTTTCACAACATACCTCAATAATGATAGCCTGGGGCGCATTTGAGGCTGGCTTAGCATTCACGGCTCCGGATGCTGAAAAACAATAATGCAACTTAAAGCCTGCATGATTTATCAATCACATTATCATCACTTGTTCATAAAATAAAAACAGTCATAAAGCATTGCCTATGCACATTAAATAGTTATTTATCATGCTTTGGCATTAATCAGTTCTTGTGGAAGCTTGACTTGAATATCCTTGGATTTTCTAAGAATTAATCTACAGAAATGCAATGGAACCATTGGTGCCAACCTAATGAATTTTTCTTTATGTTGAGTAAACTCAGACCTGTTCAAAACAAGGACACCAAACCATAACAGTCTAAATAAGTTAAAAGACACCCAACCCTTACAAGACACATGATAATTTACCTAATGACGTTATCAAATACTTGTTATAAAATCCCCCCCCCCCCCCCCCCCCCCCCCCCCCCATCAGATTTAACTTACATAAATTCAGAATTCCTAAACATTTCAAAGGATCATCAATGCATGGTATGGCAATTTGTCCTCCAAAATGATTATTAAATTTTTAAAGTGAAGCTTACATTATTTTGATGAAAAGTGTATGCATAGCTTGCTATTCAGAGAAATTTGCTGATGGTACTAAAATGAACAGCCATTCTTGAACTTTTTTTTACTTTTGATGAAAAACTGTTCAATCTATTTTATGTACCAGCCATTTCCTGTCCATGAGGCATATTAGGGAACTTAATTTATTTTTTACCACATATATCTGCTATCTCTCAAATAGATCAATGGAACAAAAATAATTAATGTTCTCCTAATGCATTTGTTGTCTTGGGAACAGACTTTTAAAAAAAAAAAGACTGACAATAAAATGCTATGCTGGATGTAAACAAGAATTGAAGTTGGGGGGGGGGGGGGGGGGGGGGGCTTAATGCTAAATGATTACAGATGAATTATGCCTTATATCACATATTGCTGTTCGGCAATTACATGTACATACAAAATTATATTTTCCAACATAACTGAAAATTTTTAAACCATTTCCTAGTTTTCTTTGGAAATTGGAACAAAACAATACTAGCTAGAGTCTTGAATTCATAGAATTTCACTGAATGCAAAGTAAAAACCAATGTAGGCAATCTCGCGAGTAAAATTTCTATAGACATTACAGCTAAAGAGACATTACAGCTAAAGACACATCAATGACACGTTGAGAGTCCTTTGGAATTGAAAACAATTCCTACACTTTCTCTTTATGGATTGATTTCAAATTTCTATTGACTGCACAACCCATATTTCATAGTGTCTTCATAAACTAATCATACCACCAGAAAAAATAGGATGAGTGTACAATCAAAAACAAAATTCCATAGAAAACGTTATTCAACCAAAATAGACTACAAGCAGTCAAAAATTGGACTATTACAAAACAATCAAATCTTTGCAGATTTTATCAGACACCAACATATCAATTTTCACAATTCTATTTGACTAGTCTGATTGAATTGGCTCAAATGATTTAACACAAAGACCAAAGGCTTTATCGGTCACCTGAGTATTAGTATCAATCACTAGCCTCAAGGGCTATGAAATCTAGGAAAAATCCTGTTCTACCCCTGCAAGTGACTATACTGATGAAAGACTTCACATTGAATATATGTCACACTAAAACGATATGACTAATTTGGACCCGTCCTAGAGTCAAAACCCTAGGGTTGCGAAATTCACAATTTTGGTACATTCTTTTCTGCCTTTCCTAAATATGTATTAAGTTTTTATACCACATCAGCAAGCTTAAAGAGGTCTTTCAAATGATAAAGACAAAAAACGCTACAATAATTTTGGACCCACACTGAAGCCAAAACCTTACTCCCGAGATCATGCAATTCACAATTATGGTAAAGGACTGCCTATTCCTTCTAAACATCTATTTATATAGTTTCAATTTAGGATCTGTGAATAGCATTGAGGAAGATATTATTTATGTAATGGTCCCCATTTAATTTGAACTAGTTGTCATTGGTATGAAAAGCCAGGTACATGTATTCAGCTGAAACAAAGGTAATTCAGATATCCAAACACTTCCCTTATCCTGATCATTTGACTGTGAACAAAAGTCTGGATAAATGAGGCTCCATTCTAATAAAGAGAGTACACATTTTCAGGAAAATCCATGCAGAAAATGTCTGGACAAAATGATATCCATGGCCAAACAAGCAGAAAAATTGAAATGGTGATTCCATTATACCCTTTCCTAGACTCATGCAGTAGTTTCTATGAGATAACATATCATACAAAATTTAAAAGAAAATGACTTAGTCAAAAAGGTTGAAAATACACCTGGAAAATTAAGAAAATGAAAATGCCAGGTGAACAAATGGTAAATAAAGAGTTACATAGTCTACATGTTAGTCTCTCAGAACTTGTCCTGATAAAATCATTTCTACAGGCAGACGAACATACTGATTCAATATACACCCTAAACTTTGTGGGGGTATAAAAATGTGTTCTTCAGTCAGTTTAATTGGTTTTAATTTAAAAATAAACAATGAAATGTGTTTTTGTGGTTATTACTGAGGAAGTTGACAATTGCCAGCACTTGTAAGAAAATTTGCATGAGCATGTTATTTAATTTTCATACAAATTTGGCGACCTATTCCTAATGTTTGTAAGCTGAGGGAACCAACAATATTCAACATTTGTCTCAATAAATACCTGGTAGTTTAGAAGTATCAAATAAAATTTAACTTCAAAGACAATTTTGAAAAGTCCATCAGAGGGAATTTTGAAAGTACAATTTGAAAACCTGTTCCCATCATCAAACTCTAGGTTAAGGCTTCAATGTTGGAATGTGAGAGTTCCTGCATGCATCATGCCAACCTTACAATTATTTCAATTCGAAACTTTCATTTTTCATTAGTCAAAACAATTTTCATAACACATATAAAAAGCTTTTCTGGCCATAACAATTATGAATTTGCCAGTACAAAGAAAAAAATTGTTGTCTCGTTATTACTATCAAGCCTCATTTTAGAATCCTTAATGATGCACCCCATTGTGCCATGACGTTCTTTTTAAGCATGTTAACTCCGCATTTTAATAATTTCTGTCAATAATTATAGCTTGCTGGTTGTGAATGATTGCTGATTTTTTCATGCTTCCCTGTGGTCCTCGTAGACATGTTCACACTTCTAATTCATACAAACTGTGATATACAACAGAAGCCAGTCATTAATCATCACATTGACCTCATTTACACTTGTTTTTTATCTTCTACAAACATTACGGGAATGGGTAAAGGAAACCATTTATCGTGTGAATCATATTTTACTTTCAGAAATGGACTGTGCATGATGTTCCATCAGATGACAGTAGAGATTATGTACCCAAGATAAAACTCATACTGGCTGGAACAATGACCTACTTTTTTATGAAGTTTGGTTACCCAACAAATCATGTAACATTTACATAATTTACAAAAATCAGTTGAACAAAATGATTCGACCACAAAGTTTGTTAAAGCCAGCAGATGCTCATGCTTATTGAGAAAATAATTCCGCACCTAACATTTTGAATGATGTACAAATCAATATTCAACTTACTTTTTTCTTAAAGGCCAAAAGAAATAATGAGAAGTTTTAAGAAAGATGTTTATTGTGTATACATACATGTATCAAGTTAATGTGATATGGATCTGACATGGCTAATTCAAACTCAAACAAGATGTGTCATTATGACACAACCCCCCCCCCCCCCAAATTAGCCAGGCTAGTAAAAAAAAGTGTATCGTACCCAATTAGTTACATTATCACTAAAAATCAAGTTTGGTTCATAATTTACTCATCACATATGCACTAAAAAAAATTTCAAAGTCCAAGGGCTATAACTCCAGTCAATTAAAATTGATCTGCAGCTCTTCAGTTTGCAACTGCATACGGTTCTACCCTGCGCTTATTCTGAAACAATTATGAAACTCACTGAATTTCAAGTAACATTTAGCTAAAGAAGGGTGATTTTCCACCAAAAATCTCAAGTATGAAATCCTCAGAGGAATTTTAAAATTTGGAAAATATTGAAGAAAAATATAATAGCGCAGTTATAAATTAGTGCATTTTGGAATTTGACACACATTTTGTGCACAATTACCATGCATATATAATATTACATTATAAGTGCACTGTGCGAAAAACAGCAGTCAGGAGTTTGACACTTAGTGCACGAGCCAATGAGACAAATTGATTTACTATTTCAATGACAGAAAAAAATTAGGTACATAAACTTTTGTTATTGATATTTGTCTTACAAAACTTATCCAGATGCTTTATTCTGATAAAATCTTAAATCTAGTTTTAATTTTATCAACGATTATCAATAAAGTTGCATACAAAACTATCATAATAGCACATGTTTTTTTTAAAGAAAATTTAATTTTCAGATTAAGTGCTAATATTGCTTTAACAAGGCAAAAAGATAAAGACACAACAAATATTGATAATGTGTGTTTATAAACGACTGTTCAGGATGGAAAAATTAAGGTATCAAATATATAGGAAAAAGCAAAATAATTATGTATAATCATGTATTGCATCTGGACACTGTTTCATCAATAAGTGTAAATTTTCAACTAACTAAGTCTTACGCCGACTACGTAAATCTAGTTACGTATAATCTTAGTTTAGCGCAAACCGCGTTTCACGGAATGACGTAAATACATGCGTACGTTACTACTCGACTAAGTTTTCAACTAAGCTTACGTACTTAGTTACCGCGCCCTGAGCATGAGTACATCATACTTTCGGTTTTTTTCACTTGTCGTCTGGACCAAAATAATGAATGAAAAGAACGCAAAGAAAATACACAAGCGGAATTAGGAGGAGAAAGAGATGGCCGTGTTGGCAGAGGCAGTAAAATTTTCCTATACCATACTATTTGGGCACTGCATACTAAATCAAACATATCACTCCATAAACAAAATTTGTTTTTATGTATATAGGCCTATGTATATATTTTACATCTCTTCTTCTACAAAATGTTATATGATTTCAAAGGTTATTATATTTTAAAAGTGCATGTAGGTCGACACGATACATGTACATCTACATTGTATATAGATATTAACTATATATTTATACTTTAATTGGATAATTAATGTAGACTCATAGGCCTAAATGTGTTTGAACAAATTGAATATGTGTGCATATTTTACAGTTTGGGATTATATACAAGCACGTACCATCGTTTTGCAAAGTGAGGGGGGGGGGGGGGGGGGCTGGGACATAGATTAGATGTTGGCTTTTCAAATAATCTTTTTATCTTGCGTTATAACGCAAAAAAAATATAATAAAAATAAATAAATACAAGAGGCCCAGGGGCCTTATAGGTCACCTGAGTATCATGTAACAACCGTCCAATGTTTGAATTAGGTTTGTGTTTAAATATAAGAATTTTACTTTTGGATGGAAGAAACATTGAATAGCTTTGTGGTCAGCCCCGCCTTTGCACCAGAACCCCTGCCCCAGGGGCCATGAATTTCACAATTTTGGTAGAGGGCTCAATGCTCATTATAATTATGCCCACAGCTTGTCTACTTAATACCCAGAAACAGAGAAGAAGATTTTCAAAGAATTTCTATACTTTCACTATATGACCAATAGAGCCCCACCCTAACACAAGAACCCCTGCCCCAGGGGCCATGAATTTCACAATTTTGGTAAAGGGCTCAATGCTCATTATAATTATGCCCACAGTTTGGCTTCTTGATGTCCAGGAGTAAAGAAGAAGATTTTTTAAATTACACTCATTTTGATGGTTTTTGCCCCACCCCTCAAGCCCCAGGGGGGCAGGGACCACGAATTTCACAATTTTTGTTCCCCTCCACCCACAGATGCTATATGCCAAAATTGGTTGAAATTGGTTCAGGGGTTTCAGAGAAGAAGCTGAAAATGTTCAAATGTTAACGCACGATGCACGTCGCACGACGACGGACAAAAACAGATAGCAATAGGTCACTTGAATGAATTCAGGTGACCTAAAAATGTTTTGTCCTGTCTGCAAAATCCTAATTCGGAGGGGTGGGGGTGGGGGGGGGGGGATTGGGTGGTGTTGGAATCTTTTACAGTGATTTCCACAATTTTTTCTCTCTCAGGTTTCATTTTCTTCAATCGTTGGGGTGCTAGAGTATTCTATTATGAGTGCATCAAAACATTTTCCTAGTACAAAATTTAAAAAATTCGTATTGTTAAAAAAAAGTGGAGTAGCAACACAAGGTGACCCCCTCCCATTCACGCCGATTAGTGCCTGATATATATGTACATGTAGATGTTTTTCTTTATTTGATAACATAAAATATATATCTGCACGGATTATCCTGCACATCACTTATTACCGAAATTCGTCAAGTATCAAACTGTTACGAAGACTTTTTTTTTTAATTTGGAAGAACTTTATTATCATAACATAGTTATATGATGTATCTCTTAAGACGGGATATTTTTCAAGATTTTAGATATACAATGGAAAATAGTAGATCTTAAAGTGACTGTTCATGAAATATACATTACACTCCTGTAAATCCACCCACCATACGATTGAGATCGAATTGAATCGGGCTCGCTAATCATTTGTTCCAAGTTAGTCAGAGCGGAAGTTTTGAAGAGATTTATAAATAGCTTACATATAATACAACAAAGTGAACGTTCCCTTTACGGTGGACTACTTTACAAAGGGATTTGGGAATAACACTGTGCATTCATCATTCGTGTACAGATAGACACTTGTGAAAGTAATCATACAGTAAGGGCAAGCCATAAATTTACTAGTTTTCAAAGGGAAGTAACCCTTATGGCCTTACATATTTATCGTTGTAAACGTCTAAAAGCATCCTGTCTTGAAAAAATCGATCACGACGCAAAGCTCGTAGGTAAAAATT
>NC_079164.1:49766826-49874581 GCF_947568905.1 Ostrea edulis
GTACCTTATTAATGTGCATAGGCCTCACCAATTCACACGGAAACAGATTCTATTTAATAGCCTGCTGCTTTGTAATCAATTTATCCCTTCTCAGGTAATAGAGAATAGAGACAAAAGTCTTCAAAAAGGACTTAACAATTCAAAGTCAAAAGTCCACAGCATAAGAGTGAAACACCTGGGATAAGGAACGGCTTCTTCTAAATGTGACTATTTTGATGTTGATTAGCCTTGAATTATGTAGTTATTACATATATAACATGTCTTTTACGTCTATAGTATCTTAATTCGATTTATTTCGTATGTATACCTTTCATTGTTCTAAGTAATTCATTATATCCGCCACTTTGCCAGTCTTCTCAAACATAATTTGTTTTCTGCAATTTCATTGGCTAAGAGGCTTAATAATGGCTTATCAGACTGAGCATTTATTTTTAGTTTCTTATTGGTTTGTCAGTCCTATATAAGGAGCTGCATAAGGAGATGCACTCTTACTCTCTGCTAGGATCAAGTACTTAGGTGATTTTCGAGGAAATCTTTAGGGGTTAAAATTTTTCTTGATAAAATTTAGTAGAGTTGAGGTTTACTTTGGTTCAGGGTAGAATTACATATCCCTTACCTTGGTATTTTTCAGAGTTAGCAGTTATATAATTAGGCTATCTCAGCATTTATATTTAACTTTGAACTCTATTACTCTGAGGCATGGGGATTTGCTGGTGTAGTAATACTGTATGTTTTGGACAGTGCATGGAAGCTCATTAATGTCCTAATTTTAGATTTTCCTTATTATTTTGGTAAATATTTTTCGTAATTCTGGTCATTTATTTTGGGTGAATTATACTTCCTGTGGGGTTCTGGGTTGTAATAAGTCCTTAGTACCCCTTGCTCGTCATAAGAGGCGACTAAATGGGGCGGTACTTCAGATGAGACCGCAAAAACCGACGCCCCATGTCACAGCAGGTTTGGCACAATAAAGATCCCTCCCTGCTTAAAGGCCATAAGCGCAGAGTATAGACCTAAATTTTGCAGCCCTTCACTGGCAATGGTGACATCTCAATATGAGTGAAAAATTGTGTCAAGAGGAATGTTGAACGATATACATGTACAATCTATCAATCAATTCATTCTTCTCTGGTTATATGCATTCATTTTCATTGGAAAACTCACTATTTGTTATCAACTATTCTTAAACCATATTTACTTATGCTATAATAAATTTGTAAACTTTACAGTTCTTTCATTTCAAACATGGTGTTGAACATAATCACAACCGAAACAGTGCGTTTCATAATTTATGTAGCATGACAAGTCCTTTTGATCCCTAGTACTATTGACAGCGAGTTATTTTAATAAAGAAGTTAGAACTTGTACTTTGGGGGAAGCTAGACTTATTTCATTCCCAGCATATACATAGGGTTCCTGTTACAAAAAGATTAAACGTGCTTATTAGCTCCAACAATCTCTCTGTCACCATTGCTCGCACCCTCGGACTAAAGCATATATGTTAGTGTTTTTGCAGCTAATGCACATGCTTGGGTGCCATAGTGCAGCATTCTGAAAACATCCAGAACAATATTCTCTTGTTTATATTACATAACTGTGACATCATCAATAAAGATTTAAAAATGTTTTAAATACAAGATTAGTAACAATACAGCTAGTCTTCATATTGTAACTTGATATGCATTACAACAGCAAGCAATACACAGTTTCTTCGATCGATCAATATATAGCCTCGACTAAAAATAACTCCTTAATACAGAATAGCATGCTGTACACAAAGCATGTTTGTCCTACTTAGCCTCGACTAAAATAACTTCTTTGTACTCTTTTTTATCCGTGATGTTGCACGAGAAAATCACTGTTCTATGCAGTTTCCATAAAGTCACATGGTAAAATATTTCTTGTTAGCCTTTGATATCAAAGGATTGAAGTTTGATGCATCTTTTTTTTTAAAACAAAACTTTGGTAATTGCAGTGGGAGGGGTGGGGGACATCCTAAGATTATGATATCTTCAAACAGGCATATAAATTGATTGATTACTCATTATCATCTATATTGTAAGACTTTGACAAGTATAGAAAATGACTTAGAATATAAAAAATAATTTTGAATTGAAATTCTCATACAATTTTGTGTAGCTTCTACAACTGAGGGGCAATTTTTACCTGTGGAGGGGGAAATATTCATTTGTTTTCAAAGGGGGGAAAGGTACCCTTTACTGGTAGTAAAAAGAACCTAGATAAATCCCTTACAATAAAGTGTTAAATCTTAGAATTCTTTGTGATTAATTTCTGCTGAGTTTAAAGAATTTATTCTGACCCATAACAATAGGAGTAAAAAATGTAGAATGTATTTCAAATGTACACCTTGAAAGCATAGTGGCACTGGGAAGCTAAATTTTTATCTATCAATGAAAATAAATCGCTATAGCCTTAGTTTTCTTGGCTGGCAAAGGTTTGATGCCCAACCAATATCATAAAAAAAATTCTGTCTGCAATATTTCCATGAAGTTCTACCATAGTATATATATGCGTTATCGATCGACTGACTTCCAGTGAAAACAAACGATGAAGACTATTTACAATGTGATTTATTTTCATTGACAGATATGAAATAGAGTGGGCTGATAGTCTACCTAGTACAAAATACATGTATCAGCTTGACTTTTCAATATCTCATGGACTCGGGTTACTGATTTACCATTAGTGTTAAACCCTGCCCCATGTCTGTGTATACTCCCGAAAAATGTCTGGACGCTTTCTTCAATATTCTTTCTCAACTCAAAGCAAAGAAAATGCTGATTGGCTAGTTCAAAAGGGTAATGCTTACACCCAATAAAGGTTAAACTAACCAAAATATTTGTTTAATGCAGAAGTGCAATTTGAAAAATTAGGTTTTCACTCTAGGAAACATGGGAATTCACATTGGGAACAGGACCAGTTATTTGCCCGTTTCAGACAATACCAAAATCCAGTGCAATATCAAATGACCAACATGTGTAGTGTGAAGGATGGGATATCTTTAATTTGAAAAGAAATCTGCAGAAAATTAAACACAGCTTACCTACAATTCTGGACTGGACAACATTATCAGAAGGTGCATTACACAATGCTTTGTATCCATCCTGATAAAATAAAGTACATCATTCTGAATGGAAGATTTGGTCCTCCATTGTAAATAACTAAACGTTAAAATATCAAAAATATTTCAGAGCAGATCATTGCTCTCATCTATGCTGAAACTAAAGGTTGTGTACAAGGATTGGGCATTATTATTACAATTACTATCAACTGGGTAAAACCTAATAAATGCACATCAATCCACAATGCATTGGATTCTAAATGTTTAAAAAAGTTTTGTAAAAATCCAATTTCTTTACCTTGGGTGGAAATTTGAATGGAGTGTTTCCAAAGTTGAACTTCATTTCTGCATTCTACAATGACAATGAACCACAAAAAAATGTTTAAAATTATATTTTTTTTGTTTCCCAATTTTGTTTATCATGATTTTTCTGCAACCTACAAAACTTGCTTACAACATCATAAACATCTTTGAGTCAATAAATACAGCAAGTTAAATTACAGAATAAAAATATAAGGAATAAGTGTCTTGTTTGTTTGCATTGTGAGGATACATGTTTATAACAAGAATAAATCAAACTAGATGATTATCTCTCATATAAATGTGAAAATCATTATCGTAAATAACCATAGAAATACACACTACGGTATAAATTCTAACTGCTCCTTACTTTCAGTGTTACTGCTGCGAAAAATTTCTCATTTTTAAGATGTGGCTGGATATCATAAGCTTTGCCCAAATCCACCCCTGAAAAATATTGTTGATGCTATATTACAACTTCACTTATATTTCTCCGACAGCTGATTGAATTTGTTTTGAATCTGTGGCTCAGGCGTCATACTTATCAATCTTCCTTACGTGGGAAAAAACTGCGCTTATAATATATTATAAAAGGGCATTTTTATAAAGAAACCATGGATGAAAATTGATTTAGAAGGCATTATAGTTTACAATTAATAATGGTTTTGCCATTCCAACAAAATAACAATTATTGACCGAGTATCTATTTTTTGACATAGGCCTGACCTTCTGATAAAAGTTTGATGTCGTCGTCTTTTTGAAATAAACATGTGTAACAATGATCAATGAAAGTAATATTTTAATGCAGCGTTATTAGAATGTTCAACAGTTTACAATGAAAAGTAGAAGTGTATGTGTATTTGGATTTTATTCACATGGTTTCTTTGGATATGAGGGCAAGAAGAATTCCTGAGGCACTTTAGTAAGTAAAGATATTGAGACTTATTACATTCAATATGGTTCCTGAGAAAAGAGACTGTGCTTGTGAATGCTTGGTACCGCAGCATGTCGAGGTACTTTCGATTAAGCCTGTCCTGTAGGCGGTTGATTCCTTGTCGATGATATAACAGTGGTCTCTTGTTTTCTGATCATAATTTTTTAGTAGTTATTGATCGAGTTGACATTTTTATAGCCGGTAACTTGCACTATGTCAGTGGGGGCATTTTCATTTTAATTTTGCTATAAAAGAAATTCTAAATAAATACAAAAAACAAGTTATAAGCTTTATTTCGTGCATTGATATGCATAAACACAGAAAATAGGTCATCCTAGCAGGGACAGTGTCAAAAGTAATTCGGACCGGAAGTTTATATCAAACGGGCGTGTGATAAAGTTAATGCATGATCTCACTTGGAATATACACCACGTTTGAGATAAATAATTTTGTGTTCAAACCAATATAAATCTCTTTCTTAAAACCAACCACTGATACCTTACTTCCACTCTTGTTGTATCATTTAAATGGATAAGTCAGACATGAGTTTGCTGTCAAAATACGATTTTCCATTGCTATATTCAGAGTTATATTGACTGAGGCATATATCCTGATAAGTAAGAGTGCGCAAACATACATACAAATATACATGAGCACACAGATTGAAATACAAAGCAAGTACTATAGTACCATTTGGCATGGTTTGATAAGAAAATGAAATCTTTGAATTCAGCATAAACAACACTGCATACACAGTTTTAATTTTAGTGAACATAATATTCATGAACAGCACTTTACCACTTACCATGTTAAGTTATTGTAAAAGCAATCCATCAGTACTATCATGATGAACAAAATTTAAAATTAAGGAATTTAAGTCAACTACTGTACTAGCGATAAGCATGAAAGTAAAATGTACGAAATAGCTACAAAATTGGTACTTTTACAAAGTACGCATCAAATTGAACAGGTGGAGTAAGCAAATCAATAAACTTGCAACTTCATAGGTATGAAGCACTTTTCACACACGGAAATGGCTCTTTTAAAATAGAGCTATTATTTTTTAAAGTATCTGGCTTTTGTCTTTCTCTCTGTTATTGACTTTGGCATGGAAGAGAGAGAGAGAGAGAGAGAGAGAGAGAGAGAGAGAGAGAGACGGGGAGGGAGAGAGAGAAGCTGGAGGATTATTGTACAATAGGTAAGATACCCGTTATGCACTACCCTAGTGCTCTTTAAGCATAAACCTCAAACCACCACATTCAAGAGGTATCTAGGTGTTTCTGTTGTTTTGGTATCATCCTGAACATTTTGAGTGTTTTCTGTAAGTTGTGTTATTTATGATGTAAATATCCCAGAGTGGGTGGAGACCTATACAGATCTCTTTACATTAATACTACTTTTGCCTTGCTGTGTTTTCTGTAAGCCGTGTTTTTGATGATGTAAAAATCCCAGTATGGGTGTATATGGTTGCATGGGGATGGTTGGAGGACAGCGCGGAGATCGCTCTGACTTGTTGAAGAGTAGGAGTCTATGGAGGAATACTAGTTTTGTGGGTATATCCATGTCATGTTTTGTGCACTCTCTCCTCTTGTAAGCCTACCCTTTTACGCCACATTTATGAAATGCAAGATTAGGCCTATTCTTTGCACACTTG
The DNA here is from genome assembly GCF_947568905.1 of Ostrea edulis. Classification (NCBI taxonomy): domain Eukaryota; kingdom Metazoa; phylum Mollusca; class Bivalvia; order Ostreida; family Ostreidae; genus Ostrea; species Ostrea edulis. The sequence goes on from NC_079164.1 coordinate 49,772,797, forward strand.
AAACATGTCGAAGGTTTGAAGAGCTGTTTCGAATCGGAATAAGATAAACTGTGATTTTTTAAGGGGGCATCCATTACCATCTGATTGTTAATTGAAGGCTACTAGAAAGCACCACATCCCCTTAGCTATTACCCACCAAATCAAAAGACTCATTCGGTTTGATCAAACCGGAAGAAACTGAAGAAGAATGTGGAAAAGAAGGAGGAGGATTATTAGAAGGGAGAAAGAGAAGGAAGGGGAGTAGATGCTAGGGGAGGAGAATCAAAGTTGGGGTTTGGGAGTGGGAGCTTGGGTGGCGACCATTCGTGCTCGGGTATAACCTAAAATTGGCGACCAATCGTGTTCACCCTCACAGCAAGTTCAGTCGCCCGGCGACGATACGTGTGGCACAAATGGTCACTGGCGACCAAACGTGCCCAAACGTGCCGTAACAGGGCAACGGGTACGTATATACTAAGGTGCACTGGGTAATTTTACATCCAAATGATTACATTCTAACACCATCACTAAGTTTCCATTTCAAGGTTAAAACTAGAAAGTTTACAGCTTATAACATTTGAAATGATGACTCATTTTTCCCCATGCCCTGTTCTTCTCACCATTTTTGGACCACTTTATCTCCATCCTGTCCAAATCCAGGTAACAACCAATGGTGTCATTCATTCCATAGGCCTGCAAAAATCAACATTTCATAATCAGTACAAAGTGCACATTTTATACAACTCATTCCATAGGCCTGCAAAAATCAACATTTCATAATCAGTACAAAGTACACATTTTATACAACTCATTCCATAGGCCTGCAAAAATCAACATTTCATAATCAGTACAAAGTGCACATTTTATACAACTCATTCCATAGGCCTGCAAAAATCAACATTTCATAATCAGTACAAAGTGCACATTTTATACAACTCATTCCATAGGCCTGCAAAAATCAACATAATCAGTACTAAGTGCACATTTTTACAACAAAAGCTGTGTCATTCATGGTGCTATGAAAATTTTTATTCCAGTTTTTATGAATAAAGAGGTAACCATTTGGAGCATCTCTTGTATACTATAGAGCAATTCTAATCCTAGCTGTTTGTAACATTTTCAGTGTATCACCTCTCCATAGCTGTCAAACTGCTTGCCCCAAGATTTCTTTCCAGTTCCTCCAAATCCGAAGCCAAACTTGTCAATTCCCAGTTCTAGTGTGGCTTTATCCGTGGACCAGCCCACACGACACAAACCCTCATCTGTTACAACAGCCTCATAGTAGTACTTTCCTGTAAAATGTGAGCAATAATTGTAAAACACCGCTATTATGCTACTTCTACAACATATACAGTGACAAATTTACAGATCTACATTGCTAATACATGTACAGTCCCTGACTAAGTCAACAAAATAAAAATTTGTCTAGCAGAATACAGATCAGGGTGTACAACATCACCACAGCCATCAATGAAAATTATACTTTTATCATTTCACTAAAGATGACTTACCTCCTCCCACCACTGCCTTGTTACTCCTGGTACCGTGCCAGCCTTGGGCATCTCTTGCCTGACATAACAGGCCCTCTGTGTCTATCGCTGTTGGATAAGATGTATTAAATATGTAAATCACTTCCATTATTTTAAAATACAGCAGAACAACTCATATATTCCATTCTATTCCTTGTAATCAGAACGAAATGAGCACTTTAATTTTTGTAAAATGCAAGCCCGATTGTGACAAACACAAAACTTTAAAGTTGCAATGTAATCATAATTGGCCAAAAATTTGATTGGATTACATTTACCTACGGTCAGTAGGATACAAAATAAACAGAATTTTGGTAATCAACCAATTTTGACATTGTTGGCGATATTGTCAAGATCCTTAAAATTGTATAACACTGACAAATCATACAATTATGGAAAATCACGACTGTCTTTCTTTTAAACCCTTTACATTGTACACATCATACCTTTTCCAAGAAATTATCTTACTAAAAATATCTACCCCAATCATTTTTTTTTTGGAAAAATTGCCACTCATTACTGTGAATTTACAGTAAGTGTGAACGACTCAGCTTCTCAAGTTCATTCGCGGTCCCGGATAGTTGATTTCAAAACAAATCTGTCAATGATGACGCATCAAGGAAAGAACAATCACTGCGATTGGACCAAAATTTAAAGGGGTGGGAATAAAAATAATTTTAGATGGTAAAATCAGTAAGAAATTAGGCGTCGCAAAGGCCACGTTATAAAATTGTCAATCATGGGAACTCTTGCACCGAAAGTGTCACCAACGAAGCTCACACCGAATGTACTTATGTTTATCGAGTATGAAATTAAAAAGAAATCGAGTGTATATAATGGAGAAACCAGACAAAATTTATTAAGAAGAAATATTTGTACCCCTGACAATGTACCATCGGTGTCTTTAATTTGTAGAGCTGCGAGAAATTTTTTGGGAGAATGACTTTCAAGAAACTGCAAACAAAATCCAAGAGAAGCATATTTCGTCTGGACACGGGATAGTCACGAAATTTTTGTCTTTTTAAAATTTGACATCGTCTATTCTATATTTACAAATAAATGTAAATATAGAATAGAGAGGGTCAATTCGTGGCGAGCTCCTGTGGTCTGAACACGAAAGAAGTGTTGAAAACTTCTTTGCTACTGATTTTATTGCAATTTAGGCCGAGTCAGTTATAGTTATATATATATATATATATATATATATATACACACACACACACACACACACACACACACACACATGTATATAGGTCTAGCGCGTTGGTTACACACTGCTAGGAGATTTGGTTCCACAGGTCATGAGTTCAACCCCGAGTAGGGGCGGAAGTGGGTATCCAAATAAAGTGAAATTTTCTGTGCTTTATATTAAAATATTTCTTCACTTAGGGCAGTTATGTTCATTTAAGAGTTAATTGCTATTTCTGTGCTTTATATATATATATAAAGCACAAACAAACAATTATAACACCCAACCTTACGTTTACCCCTAGGATCTAAACGATACATGTGATAATCAATTAATTAATATATAAAGCACTAAATAATCACAACTAGGTACTGAAAATTTTCGCCCCAGCTCGGGGTCGAATGTCGCTGGTTCGACCCCGGGCTGGGGCGAAAATTTTCAGTACCTAGTTGTGATTATTTAGTGCTTTATATATATATATATATATGACGAAGCAAGTATCGTTCGTACAACAGGTAATCGCAATCATGGACATGCAGTTAGGGGTGGACCAGCGATATAGGTTGAAAGGTACGCCAGTAACGCAACATTAACAATCAACCTTTGCTGTGGTTTATTATGACGTTATAGAAGGCGCGTCTAATGCTAACGAAATGCTGAATTTCTTTAATAATGTGTTACAGGAGAGGGATGGTTTGGGGAATTTAGTTTTTGCTAGAATTCACAGAACTTGCAGTTGTTCATTCAATTAACAGTATCTAGCGATGGTTACTTCCGAATTTCTTACGAAAATGTGGACCCGTATATATAACAGTAAAAGACATCAAAGCATCCAATTGCCGTGTGTTGAAAATAAATGTTTTCTCCAAGTAGAATATCTATTGATCTTATTACTTAATCTGACAAATTATTTTAGGGGTGAGATCAAATGTTCAATGTTTGAGAAAACTGAGTTCGCATAGTTCTCACAAAGACCCCCCCCCCCCCCCCCCCCCCCCCCCCAATACAAAACTAAATATGGAGTATGTTGAAACTAATCGATTAACAAGTAAAACAAATGAAGGTGTACATTGAAACTATTAAATGTTTATTAAAATGTATTATTATGTGGTTTTAAAGTCAGTTGTGTTTTTTTTCCACTAAAGTGTAATCGATGTCGGATGACAGGAACTTACGAGTTTTTACCCCCTCTTCCCCCTAACTATTTGAATTTAGAAATTTTTCCAACATCGATCTTCTGATCTCGCCCTTATCCAATGCTTTGTAAGATTTCGAAAATATCCTCCGAGAGATTTACTTAAAAATAACAATATGGAAACTGCGAATGTGAAAGAAACAACAAAACAAAAGCATTGTTCTTAAATGGACTATATCGCCTATAGAAACATGTACTGAAATTTCTGATCACTTAAAACTGACAAGTATCTACAGGAATTTAAGGGAGTATAACCTTTCAATTTTTATTGGGATATATAGGCAACTGCGGATCCATCAAACAGACAAATCTCCACATGTTGATCTATAGTTTGACTTTCTATGGGACCCATCAAACAGACAAATCTCCACATGTTGATCTATAGTTTGACTTTCTATGGGATCCATCAAACAGACAAATCTCCACATGTTGATCTATAGTTTGACTTTCTATGGGATCCATCAAACAGACAAATCTCCACATGTAGATCTATAGTTTGACAAATTTCCATGGGATCCATCAAACAGACAAATCTCCACATGTAGATCTATAGTTTGACTTTCTATGGGATCCATTAAACAGACAAATCTCCACATGTAGATCTATAGTTTGACAAATTTCCATGGGATCCATCAAACAGACAAATCTCCACATGTTGATCTATAGTTTGACTTTCTATGGGATCCATCAAACAGACAAATCTCCACATTTTGATCTATAGTTTGACAAATTTCTATGGGATCCATTTAAAGGACAAATCTCCACATGTTGATCTATAGCTTGACAAATTTCCATGGGATCCATCAAACAGACAAATCTTCACATGTTGATCTATAGTTTGACATTCTATGGGATCCATTAAACAGACAAATTTCCACATGTAGATCTATAGTTTGACAAATTTCCATGGGATCCATCAAACAGACAAATCTCCACATGTTGATCTATAGTTTGACTTTCTATGGGATCCATCAAACAGACAAATCTCCACATGTAGATCTATAGTTTGACAAATTTCTATGGGATCCATCAAACAGACAAATCTTCACTATAGTTTGACAAATTTCCATGGGATCCATCAAACAGACAAATCTCCACATGTTGATCTATAGTTTGACAAATTTCCATGGGATCCATCAAACAGACAAATCTCCACATGTAGATCTATAGTTTGACTTTCTATGAGATTTATCAAACAAACAAATCTCCACATGTAGATCTATAGTCTGACTTTCCATGGGATCCATCAAACAGACAAATCTCCACATGTAGATCTATAGTTTGACTTTCTATGGGATCCATCAAACAGACAAATCTCCACATGTAGATCTATAGCTTGACAAATTTCTATGGGATCCATCAAACAGACAAATCTCCACATGTAGATCTATAGTTTGACAAATTTCCATGGGATCCATCAAACAGACAAATCTCCACATGTTGATCTATAGTTTGACTTTCTATGGGATCCATCAAACAGACAAATCTCCACATGTAGATCTATAGTTTGACAAATTTCTATGGGATCCATCAAACAGACAAATCTCCACATGTTGATCTATAGTCTGACTTTCCATGGGATCCATCAAACAGACAAATCTCCACATGTAGATCTATAGTTTGACAAATTTCTATGGGATCCATCAAACAGACAAATCTCCACATGTTGATCTATGGTTTAACAAATTTCTATAGGATCCATCAAACAGACAAATCTCCACATGTAGATCTATAGTTTGACTTTCTATGGGATCCATCAAACAGACAAATCTCCACATGTAGATCTATAGTTTGACAAATTTCTATGGGATCCATCAAACAGACAAATATCCACATGTAGATCTATAGTTTGACAAATTTCTATGGGATCCATCTAAAGGACAAATCTCCACATGTTGATCTATAGCTTGACAAATTTCTATGGGATCCATCAAACAGACAAATCTCCACATGTAGATCTATAGTTTGACAAATTTCTATGGGATCCATCAAACAGACAAATCTCCACATGTAGATCTATATTTTGACTCTCTATGGGATCCATCAAACAGACAAATCTCCACATGTTGATCTATAGTTTGACTTTCTATGGGATCCATCAAACAGACAAATCTCCACAACATGTTGATCTATAGTTTGACAAATTTCTATGGGATCCATCAAACAGACAAATCTCCATATGTAGATCTATAGTTTGACTTTCTATGGGATCCATCAAACAGACAAATCTCCACATGTAGATCTATAGTTTGACTTTCCATGGGATCCATCAAACAGACAAATCTCCACATGTAGATCTAGAGTTTGACAAATTTCTATGGGATCCATCTAACAGACACATCTCCACATGTTACTCTGTAATGTAACAAGTTAAAAAGAACTGTGATGATATGCTTCAGACAGGCATCTGAACAGAAAATACTTAACCAATCTGTCCCTTTATGTATTACAGGAGGCATAGTAAAAATGCATAAAATGAAAGACCCTCCTCATGCTGTTCAGAGGCCCTTTTCACAAAATCTCTTACAATCAAGATGAAAATTTTAAAACGCTGTAATTCTTTTATAATTCTTCGCTCACATATTTCTGAATATAAAGCAAAACTAAGTTTATACATTGGTGGTGAAACTCTAGATCTATTCTTACTCAGGGCACAGTTGCATTCAGCTGAGTACAAGGCAGAGACAAATTTTATATCTTAGTCGTAAGATTTTTTGTGAAAGTGGCCACAGAATATTAAACTGAGGAATATTTTCTCTACCCATTGCATCTCCTCTATCATATGGATTCATCTTCCAATGTGCACTGCTTGTATGACCTGAAAATACAATTAAAAGACACGTGAAAAAATGACTAGTCACACACAAATTGTACCTTTTATTATATACCACATTTCTCCTTTACAAAACTTTTAAGCTTTAAGTTCTTAATTGTGTAAATACAAAGAAAGCACTTATTCAAATTTACTGGTTTTTAATGATTCATTCAAATACTTCACAAGAGACCTGACTGATGGGTAGACAGCTTGCTGCCTTTTCCCTCTTGTTGATCTTTTAGTGTCTCATATACAATCTGAAGGATTGGCAAACAGAATGCCTAGAAAGACAAAACATATCTCTAAATATGGTGTACTACAAAACAAATGTTAAGCATATCAATAAATAAGAACTTGTTCACCAAGAATTAATACAGAATTTGTGGTGTGGCTTTTTCTTACCCCTGTTTTTCCACTTCCAGTTTCTGCAGCCTGTGAACCAAAAATTTTCTTGTCAGTATAAAGATACAAAGCATTTTCAACATTACGCATTAAATAACAAACCATAACTGCACAGATTGCACACTGTAACTCTGTAATGTTTCAATGATATCAATTTTTGTTGTGCTTTACATGTGTCACACTGAAATTGAATGTTCAAATAACAAAACAAATCATGTATTAACATTTCAACATGATTTTGCCATGATAAACTTTGGTTACATTCTGGTTCATTTGACAGCAGCTCAAAATACCAGTTTCAAGGTCACAAGATAACGCACCATACGAAACTTTTGGAATGTGCCGGAACAACCGATTATATTTGATGTTTATACACCACGGTCATGTGATAATAACCAATTGTAGGGCAAAGTTGACATTGATACAAATGGTGTTTCCCTAGCAGACGGTCCGTAAAGAGCTATGCGCAGTCCGACGATGATGATCTGAGTCACTATTGTTGCTTAGTACCTGGATGTAAATAAGATGGAAGGGAAAAGGCGCATTTAGACGTGTTTCAATGGATGCAAGGCGTGAAGTTTTACCGATATCCTCAAGATATCCCTAGATTTATTTCCCTCGCCAACTCACTTAATTTAATCAAAAGCATTTTCCTATAAAATGGTTGTAGTGATTCGTTACTTTCGAAGATGGCATTTGAATGCAGGAATTTGATAGCAAAAGAAGTATCCCATGCTTGATTACTTAGTTTTTATTGTAATCCGTAAGTGACATGCCCTACAAATTACGTTCAACGTGCGATAAAAGTCAGAATGGATCCGTATCTCGAAAGTCCCGTATTAGATTACAAGAAAGGTCTTGTTGTAAGGATTGTATACACAAAATATGAAAACCTTACCTTATTCTAAAAGATATTTCCTACATATATATCAGCATATAAAAGTTTGATCCCCTATTGTGCCCCCCCACCCCCACCCCCCAGGACCATGATTTAAATAAACTTGAATCTACTCTATGTCAAGAACCTTTCATGTAAATTTCAACTTATCTGACCCTGTGTTTATTGAGATGAAGATTAGTGGAAAAAAAAAATTTCAAATATATCTTGATGTAAAACTTCCCGATTCTCTATTGTGGTCTCATCCATGATTTCAACAAACTTGAATCTATTCTATATCAGGAAGCTTTCATGTAAATTTCCACTTTTCTGGCCCAGTGATTTTTTGGAGAAGATTTTCCCTATATATTCACATTTAAAACTTTGATCCCCTATTATGGACCCACCCGACTCCTTGGGGGCATGATTTTAACAAAACTGAATCAGCACTATGTCAGGAAACTTTCATGAAAATTTCATCTTTTCTGACCAAGTGGTTCTTGAACAGAAGATTTTTAAAGATTTTCCTAATATGTTTGCATTTAAAACTTTGATTCCCTGTTGTGAAAAAGTGAAAAAGGTGGGGCACCCTACCACATGGAACCATAATTTGAACAAACTTGAATCTACTCTCTATATCAGACAGCTTTCATGAATTTACACTTTTCTGGCCCAGTGGTATTGGAGAAGAAGATTTTCTCTATATATTCAAATGTAAAACGTTTATCGCCTATTGTGCCTCCACCTGACTCCTGGGGGAGCCATGGTTTTAACAAAATTGAATCTGCACTATGTCAGGAAGCTTTCAGAATTTTTTTAATCTTTTCTGACCCAATGTATTTTTACCATTATCATCCCTTGGAGAAGGGTGTTGCCCTTAATCTAAACAAACTTGAATCCCCTTCACCAAAGGATGCTTTTTGCCAAGTTTGGTTGAAATTGGACAAGTGGTTCTGGAGAAGAATTAAAAAATGGAAAGTTTAAAGACAGATGGATAGACAGACGGACAATGGGTGATGAGCAAAGTTCACTTGTCAATGAGCTTTCAGCTCAGGTGAGCTAAAAAAGAAATGTCTTATCACAAGGAATGTATACATCAAATATGAAAGATATATCACTCAGTAATCAAAAGTTATGAGCAAGGTTGAAGTTTTGGTTAAAGATTTGAAATTTGGGTTCAACTCCAAGGTCAAAAGATCAAACATCATGGCATTAAATGAAATTACTTGCCATAAGAATTTCTTGCGTATATTTAGGAATCTACAGTACCTCCCCTTTTAACAAATTTCAAGCCCCTTTACTCAAAGATGATTTGTGAAAATTGTGATCAAAACTAACCCGGTGGTTCTGAAGAAGTCGAAAATGTTAAAAGTTTAGGAATGGGAAGACAGACACCAGACAAAAAGTGATCAGAATAGTTCATTTGAGCTTTCAGCTCAGGTGAGCTTAAAACTAGTACCAACAAGATGTGTTTGTGAAACACAAATGCCCCCGATAATGGCCAATTCCAAAGATGGCCAAGGTCACAAGGGCAAATATCTTGGTACCATTATAAAGATCTTGTCAAAAGAAATGCTTATGTACAATATGAAAGCTCTAATATTTACCATTTAGAAGTTATGACCAATGTAAAAAAAAAAAAATTAAAAGTAGGTCAAATGTCAAGGTCAAAAGGTTCAATACCCACGGAAAGGTCTTGTCACAAGGAATACTCATGTGAAATATCAAAGCTCTATCATTTATTGTTCAATAGTTATTAGCAAGGTTCAAGTTTTCAAAAAGTAGGTCAAACTCCAAGGTCATGGTCACGGGGTCAAAAACATTGGTACCCACGGAAATGTCTTGTCACAAGGAATACTCATGTGAAATATCAAAGCTCTATCACTTATTGTTCAAAAGTTATTGGCAAGGTTAAAGTTATCAAAAAGTAGGTCAAACTCCAAGGTCAAGGGGTCAAAAATGTTGGTACCCACGGAGAGTTCTTGTCACAAGGAATACTCATGTGAAATATCAAAGCTCTATTACTTCTTGTTCAAAAGTTATTAGCAAGGTTAAAGTTTTCAAAAAGTAGGTCAAGGTCACGGGGTCAAAAATGTTGGTACCCACGGAAAGGTCTTGTCACAAGGAATACTCATGTAAAATATCAAAGCTCTATCACTTACTGTTCAAAAGTTATCAGCAAGGTTAAAGTTTTCAAAAAGTAGGTCAAACTCCAAGGTCAAGGGGTCAAAAATGTTGGTACCCACGGAAAGGTCTTGTCACAAGGAATACTCATGTGAAATATCAAAGCTCTATCACTTACTGTTCAAAAGTTATTAGCAAGGTTAAAGTTTCAGACAGAATGACAGACAGGACAGAAACAATATGCCCCCCGAGCTTCGATCTCGGGGGCATAAAAATAGTCTTGTCATAAGGAATGTATATATGAAATATGAGAGTTCTATTACTCACCATTCAAAAGTTACGACCAAGGTTCAAGTTTTAAACTGAGAAACAGACAGAACAAAACAAAATGCCCCCTCCTGACTAAAATCAGGGGAAATAAAAAAAAATGAATCTAAGCAACTTGTAAACATTTGCATTTGAATAAAATTTAGTGTGACCCTACTACGCTTGAAAAGATATTGTTTAAATCAATTTCCTGTATATTCCCATATAAAACTTCAATCTCCTATTGTGGCCCCACCCTACCCAAGGGGTCGATGAACTGGCCAAACTTGAATTTGAACTACCTGCAGATGCCTGCATGTCAATATGACTACCAGTAATCCTGCTGGGTTTTTTTGGTTTTTTTTGAGATTATGAGTTTTAAATGTTGAGATCACGATACTTCTGGGGGTCATAATTTGAACAAATTTGAATCTGTACTACTTTATGTTTGCATACAAATATGACTAATCATGGCCCTGTTGTTCTCAAGAACATTTAAATATTTTTTCTATATATCTGCAAGTAAAACTTTGAACCCCTGTTGTGGCCCCACCCTCCTCCCAGGGGCCATGATTTAATCAAACTGAAATGTACTCTTTATCAGGAAGCTTTCATGTAAATTTAAACTTTTCTGGCACAGCAGATTCTTAGAAAATTTTGAATGACCCCCACTCTATTTTTGCTTTTTCTTTTTTCTTGATTATCACCCATTTGAACAAATTTGAACACCCTTTACCCAAAGATTATTTGTGCTAAGTTTGATTGAATTTGGTCCAGTGGTTCTGGAGATTGATTGAATATTGTTTAACGTCACTCGAGAATATATCACTCATATGGAGACTGCCATGAAGGGCTGCAAAATTTAGGCCTATGCTTGGCGCTTATGGCCATTGAGCAGGGAGTGATCTTTATCGTGCCACACCTGCTGTGACATGGGACCTCGGTTTTTGCAGTCTTATGCGAAGGACTGCCCCATTTAGTCGCCTCTTACGATAAGCAAGGGGATACTGAGGGCCTATTCTAACCTAGGTCACCACAGGATGACAATATAAAAAGTTTATGAGGACAACAACAGAGGCCAGACAAATTTCGATCAATAGAGCTCACTTGAGCCTTTAGCTCAGGTGCACTAAAAAAATAATAAGATTTTAATGCTCGAACATTCCTCTTGACAAATCCAGAAAATTTTAGGCTCACAAAACTTTTGACATAAAATGCAAAGCACTGAAAATGACAATATGTATGTCTTGTAATGGTGAAATTTCTTGTTTAATTTCCTAGTTTCCATATGCAGTAATCAATCTACCATTAAAACATCTCCACCTCCCAGTATCATTGGAATGGCCTCAGACTGCACATCTGTGGGCAAACTGAAATATCAAAGACATGTCATATATTTACAATGATGAAAGCCAGAGTTATCTTTACTTGCTACTTGTTACATGTATTGACATTTTTGCAAATTCCAATGTCACTTATAACATTGTGCTTCATCCCCTGATCAAGACCAAATTTGTCGAGTTTAAAGAGACAGTTAATTTAGACAGAGATGGGTGATTGGCTGATCAGTATTGTATATTTCTAATTCAGACTCCATCTCATTGCCAAACTGCTTTCCCGTGGTAGTTATATTGCAATATATTTCAACTTGGAAAAATTTTCTTCAAAAAATATAATCAAGCTATCACATAGGGATACTAAGAATATCAAACACAGGGTTTTAGATAAAGGGACCAATACTTTTTTTTTTTTACCTCCAGTCCATTTCTTCAACCGCCTGTCCAATTTCAGGCATAACACCCATTTCTGAAAAATCATATTACAAAAAGATATGATTATAATCTACCCACAGGGGCTAGTCACGAAATTTTTGTCTCATTACAATTTGACGTCGTCTATTCTATATTTACAAATATAAATGTAAATATAGAATATTCAGTCTTATGTACCTATTTGATTTATTTTTACAATCAGAAAATATTCTTCAACTTATCTACATTTTTGTGAAAACCACAGTTGAAAAACAACTGTTGATTTATGTCAAATGTTTCTACATAGCTAAAACTTCAAACATATTGCAGATATATTTCCAGGGATATTCACAGGGGCTTGTCACGAATTGACATACCCTCTCTATTCTATATTTACATTTATATTAACAGCTATATGTTAGCTATTTTTGATGAGTTAATGAAAGCTACTTTCAAACCGTGAATATAATCTCATTTTTGATCAATAAATTCGCCCAAAGGGTACAAAATAGATTTGAGGCTAAGATGGAATCAGACTAATTTCTGTGGAAACGAGGGGGTTAAATAACCCCCTCGTTTCCACAGAAATTAGAATCAGACCAACTATTCACTATGAATTTTCCACATATATCACGTATACACCTGACAATCTTTGTATACATCTGACTATCTTCAAAAAACTAATTTACCTGAAATATTAAACAAATGAATAAGGTGCCAAAACGTCGAGATTGTGTTGCTGATGCAGCATTATGCCATTAAATGATTTACAACAGACGTACACAATGATTACAGCACACGTCATGGACTTCGCGTAGTCTTGCCCAGAGTTGCTAATCAACAGCAAATATAATATGTACTTGTACATCAAAAATTTACCTTCAAAGGCAGTCATTTTGGCTTACTTTAAACTTTTTATACCGGCTCAAGAGACTAAACAAAAATTTCACGTTGGAATTGTTTCGAATATCCTGAATACCGATCCCGATCGTTTTTCTTGGTACCCAATCCGCCTTCTCCTAAATACCCAATACGTGGTGTCCATAGCCTACACATCTCTGTAGCTATTAATTTCGACAGTTCAAACGGAAAGGTGACAGCTATCAACACGCTGCAAACTACGTTGTCTTTTTACTCACCATCTTGCAAGTTACTATTAATTCATCCCTGTAGTATTGAAACAGATTAAAACCACACTGATACTTGGTTCATATTTTTATTCACATTATTTCAACATGCTGGAATGCTATTATTGCACCATTTCACCATAAAATCATGAACGTTTGGCAAATCTTCAGCCATATATAATACTGCGTTTCTTTAGACTTCAATGAATGCTGCCTTCAAAATATTTACATTTTCTTTGAAAATCAAAGCATGCCTTCATGATAAGAAATTAATTTATATGGATTTCTGAAAATATTTAACAATGTTAAGAATATATATAATATATACCAATCTTGTTTATTACCTGTACATGGCTGCCCAGTCAAAACTAACAACCAAACTGAGATAACTGTCACTTTCCTCTCAACAACAAAAAAGTCTATCTTCCCAATATTAGTGATGAAAAGATCACATTAGAAATAAAAATCATTATCTTTATCATCTTTTTATTACCCATTTCTTTGTAAGGTTTTAAATAACATATATAAAATTTACTTTAGAATGATCTCCTTACCAAGCTTAGGGAAAAAATTAAATTTATCACATCCTCAAAAATTAATTGATTTCTCATCAAAGCTTTCTTTAGTCCCCATTCATATTGATACGTACATGTATCACCTTCCATCATGCAATGATTTCTTGAAAATGCTGTTGGGTTTCTGGTATCACATAAACTGTATGTCCATATGACGATAGAGATCTTTTTTTTTTTCTTTTCAGCATTCACCATATGATTAATAAATTACCTATACCAATATATTAATGCTCTTGAAAAAGTTTTCAATATAAACACACTTACATTTTAATCTCCCAGAACTTTCATTTGCATGGTCACAAGCTTAACATTGTTTGAGTATGATTTAATTATGCAAGTACCCATGTACAAATTCAACTTCTAGTCCAAGCAAGAAAAAAATTAAAAGAAAATTAAAATCAATTATTAGGAAACTTGAAAGCAGTCATATCTAATTCTTCTTTTCTTAACTTTAAATTGTGAAAGGACCATAAAGAATTTTTCAGAAATACTGAGCTCTTCTAAGTTTAATGCTTACTGTATGTTTGTTTTAAACAAAAAATCATTTTTTAATGGTTTTAATCAGAAATATTTTTATTTTTCCAACAGTGCAACAAATTCCATTTTGCACTTAAAAAAACACTAAATATTTTTTCTTTCTTAGGTTTTGTTATATAAACTAAAAACTTAAATGATATGTCAAGATCTGAGAATCTGTTGGCAGGTTTTAACCATACAACTGGACCAAAAAAAAAATTGTGAACGGCGAAAAACGTTCATCTTTCGAACACTGTCGCAAAAATAATACAAAAGGAAAAATACCAGCCCATGTTTATTGACAAAAAAATGTTCAAGTACAATCCATATTAAATTATGCAAAGAAATTGCAAAAATAGACATGATAAATTTAAAAAAAAAAGTAAAATAAACAATTTTCGCCAATGTGTCCTATCAAAATGAAAATCAAACTTCTCCTGCAAAATATTGTCACCATTAAAACAAAACAATAAAACACAAAGACTTCTTCATAAATATAGGCTGGATATTATTTTCTTTAAATGCTAAATTTAGCCTACAGGAAGATGTACAACAAGTTGGCAAATTCATCAACATAGTTGAGTGATTACGAGTACTTACAAATTGCAATACATGTCATCGTTACAAGATTGACTCCAATCTATACAATATAAACACCTGTTTTAATATAGCATAACAATCAAATTGTGATCGCTCTTGAACAAATGAAATATTGTCAGAGAAGAGAATGATTGACAAATCTGGTAATGAACTTTGGAAATTCCATGTCACTAAAAGTAAAATCAGATCACATGTAATGTCTATTTACAAAAAGATGTGATATATGAAACAATTTCATTTTCTAAAAAATTTAATGCATGGAAAAACATGTTCAATTTACACGTCAGAGTCTCTGATAACATGGTTTAACAATAAAATCTTCCTTGCAAATAGATGAAAAATGACAATGATGAAATGAGGGTAGGAAAATTGATAATAATCCACTGGTGATAAAACATGTTAAAGTTGAATGTCTAAATGTAAGTCGGAACATGTCCCACTCCATCCGCCAGATTAACTCCCAAGTCAAAGTTTTCCATTACTGACCATTTTCACTGACTTCATTGTTGTCTCCATCTACCAGTACAACCTCCTGTTAAATAAATAAATGTTACCATACTGTTTTTTTAAACCATCCTTACAAAAATCCTTGATTTACTGCAAGATGACTTGTCACTTTAGAATTGAATACATAGGTAAGGAAACTATTCTTGGTAAAATTCAAAGTTACATATCAATGTCATTTTTCACATCCTACAAAATGTGTACATACTGTAGGTTAAAATTCATTAAATCGATGGTCATTCACAAGACAATTGACTGCACTGCAACTTTTAGTGCTGTTTTGAAGGATTTATCAAAATTTTAAAAAACAACTAAAATTTGAGTATTAAAGGCAGGTTTAGATGAGCTCATTCATGATTAAGAACATCTACGATTCTTTAAGAATGGCCTAAGGAGTCTTTTCATCATTTACCATAAAAACAGATACATGCTTTCCAATTGTATGATTTACGGTATCAAAAACAATCTCTAGTGCTAATATACAGCCTATGTTCAATGACAGAGGCCTAAAGTAGTCAAACATGCTTATGACATCAATTCCAGTTTACACAAATTTATAGAAATTTTATTTTTTTTAAATTTATACTTGAGAATATGTAGAAAATCAGAGATATCTTTGCAAAACACAATGCACAATGACAAATTTTGACCTTTAACTAAATGAATGACCTTGACTTTTATCAATCTCACAGCTTGCATCTTAAACTCTCCATTCACTAAGTATGAAGTCTATCTTATACATAATTCATGGCAAAGGTTATAGTTACACACAAAGAGACAAATCAAGAACTTCGTTCACAGGGACAAAAAACATACCTCTTTGACTTCAATTGTCTCCTCCTCCTAAAATATATATATCATCATTATCAAATGATTCCGTCACATGATCTTAATAGGACACAATTTTTAAGAACAGGTTGTTACTTCATTTTCCAGAGCCATATATATGAAGGAATTTAAAAAAAAGATTACATCAATGTTATATCTTTATTTTTAAAAATTACTCGTAATTATATACCATAAAGACATTGGTTTAAACAAGACAAGGCCTTTAAAAAAAAAACCCACTTCAAATAAATCCATGAAAGCCATCACAATTATGATATATATAAATATATCCTTACATCTTTGTAAATGGAGAGACCATGCTCTAGTTGCACATGCTGACAGAGATCCCAGGCAGCTGCAAATTCTGCACCACAAGTAGCACACACCAGCTGAAGGGGCTCAGGGGACTCTACAAATAACAAAATACTGCTATCACTAAACAATCCCATAATACAGACAGGATTAAAACCACTAATCTGTTGGTCATATCAGCAATTTTTGGCCATGGTCCGATTCAGAATATACACTAATTAGCCCTAATGTCCAACAAAAATTTTGTCAGATTATTTATACATGTATTCTCTAAAGTTGTGATTAAAATCCAAAATGCCTATTTATAAAATGTTCAGTTTATGCAGCCTAATTGTTAGTAAAGCTTCTAGGTACACAACTGATATAAAACAACTTGTTCAACTGTTGTTAGTGATGACAAGAAACAATGAGAAACTGTCTGAACAGAAGGCAAAACATGAGACTGATTTTCTTATTTAAAGATATTTCCTATGAACGTGCTGCAGTCGCAAACGATGCAGGTATGAATACAGAACTACTTAAAAAAAAACAAAGTACATCTATTTTAACAGCTGGGAATTCCAATAGAAATATAAGAAGAATGTAAATATAAGAAATAAATTTCAGTTTTGAATGGGTATGAACTGCAACACTTATGTCAGCATACTTCTCACGAAACATCAATGCGTTTCATGAAGTTCACCCGTGTAAAGTGTCACAGACCATACCTTCATGTATTCCAACTGAAATTTAATTCTTAAACAAATCTTCATCTTAGCAGGCATGCAACAATAGACCAGTTCACTCTTTTCAATGAGAAGGTGTAACATTGAGGCGGAGTATGGTATGCATTTGGATGTATTGATGTAATCTATCAACTTCCACTATTCTGCTATTTAGTATTAATTCTAAAGGAAATTTAATCTAGGATATATATATATATATATATATATATATATATATATATATATATATATATATATATTAAGCAATTATACTTAATATCTGATTCAAAAAGATCAGTTTCAATGCTATCAATGTATCTTTTGACTCTATAGTACAAATTCATCACAATCCTTATGAAGCTTAACACATTCCAATAGTTCCCAGTGCAATATTTAAGCTTTGAAATGACTACCTAATACTTGCATATAGGCAAGTTGTACAAGAAAAATATCATATTTGCAAATTTAACCTGTTACCAAGAGGTGACAAAATACTCAATTGGACAGCATCCTAAACTTTTTTTAGCTCTTTTTATATATATTTTTCCATATGAAAAACTTTACATGCAACTGTTAATATTTTTTTCAACATAAATTGCATTGGAAACAAAAAAGCCTTTACTGAAACATGCAAATATTGTGTGCTAATTAGTATATGTCATTAACGTTGAAGATAAATATCCAATACATGAGACACACTTGACAGCATCATAAACTTAAAACAGATCTGCAATAAGCTCAAACATTCAAATCTGAATTCAATGCACAATTATACGATATATTCACTTCAAATATTGAATACTCATCACAAATTATACAATATCATATGCACATTATAGTAAGTAAAACACATAAATCATGTAAGTTACCTGGTGGTGGGGTACTCTGACATTGACAAGAGATCTTGAGTCGACATGGGGTCTTCTTGTGTTGGGCCAGACTATGTAGACTGCTAAAAGTTGTCTTACAAACACCACAAATCAGAACATCTTTGGCAGCTGATAATTTACAATAAAATGTACTAAGAACCATACACAACACACAAAACATTTTAATCATGTACAATGTATCAGTTTACCTCCAATTAACAAACTCCTGCAATACAAAATGAAAGAAAGCAAGTGAGCAAGCTCACATACACAACACACTCCAACAGTGCTTGACAATTCCTCACATAATGAATGGTAATGCTATGCAAGAACAGGACAGATGGGCTCGAAATTCTAAGATCAAAAGGGGCATAACTCCTAGAAAAATTATTGAATCAGAATTCCCTGGAAACATGCATATCTACAGTGTGTCCTTATCAACTACAAAGTTTCATGAAATTCCGTTGAGCGGTCTCGGAGGAGTTGCGCTGACAAAAAAGGGACGGGTCAAAAACATTATACCCTCCGCACCTTGTACAGTGAGGTATAAGGTCCTCACTTGAAAACTGGAGGGGGAAAAAAAAAGACAAATCATGTACTGTCTATGCAACATTTCCTCAATATGGACAAAGTTTAGGACAAATCATGTACTCTCTTAAAATATTTCCTCAATATCAGGGCTTGAAACTAACTTTTTATCTCAACAGTCCAGCCGGACTGATGGGGTTCAATTTCAACAAGTCCGCTGAAAACTTACCAGTTCACCAGGGTTTTCCAGAAATAATTAAATATATTTCGGTAATGTTATTCAAATAAAATAATGGAATTTAACTCGATATGCCTCGGACAATATTTAAACACTAATCAGGTTCTTCTGATATCTAAAAAGGAATGCCAAAGGTGGGGTGTTAATAAAATTCAATAAGTAAGTTTTTCAAAATAACATTTTAGAAATTGACCAGTCCCATCAGACTAACTCTGTCCGCTTGACTTTTAACCAGTCGGGACTGATGGGGATATGTTAATTTCGAGCCCTGAGTATGTGCTAAGTTCAAGAACCTATAATTTTCTCAAAAATATAAGAAAATCAAATTCCTGATGCAATTTTATCCCTCATGCAGGTAAAATAATAAGTACAGTCAGAGTCTGATGTATTATCTTTGAACCTGTTTGTTATAAACCTATCAAACCAAAAATCGAGGCAATGAATCGAACATTGAATCGAGTGTTTATATTGAATAGTATCGATATTTCGGTAAATCGTTTCAGCCCTAGTTGAGACGGATCAGAATTGCAACATGATCTAGAGTGATCCACAAAGAAGCTAAATAGCAAGTTTCAGCTTGATATGTGACAGAGAAATGAAATTAGAAACAGAAAAACCCCAAACAGATGGACATACACACATCGCTGTACCATAATATGTGTCGTCCCATCTAAAGACGGCCGCATGAAAAGAAAGGTCCCTGGGCCACAGCACTTATCTGACCAATAGCATTTTCTCACGTACATCATTAAACCTCACCTTGGATCACGTTGTGTATAAATTTAAATCTTCATTATATGAGGATCTTTGCATATCAATTCTGTACCCTTCTGCCCTAAAGCTGAGGTTATGGTATGAACAGACTTGAATCTACACTACATAAGGCTGTCTCTACATTAATTTGACATATTCTATTGTATTTCTTGAGAAGAGGGTAATAGCCTTCAATTTCCCTGTGTAAAACATGAAATTTTTCTATGTCCCCACTGTCATGCTGTAGTAGCAGTCATGGTGTGAACAAAGTTGTGGTTCTTGAGAAGATTTTTAAAAGAATATTCTTGCATATTCCAACAGAAGATGCTGAATCCATCCCATAGAGTGTCCCCAAACAAACTTGAATCTTCATTATATACATGGAAACTTTTGGAAAAACAAATTTTGACTTTTCTGGTTTAGTGGTGTTTGAAAAAGTTTCCTAAAATGATCCATCCTATTTAAACAACTTCCTAATATTTCCCCTTGGAAAGATTTCAATTAACTCGAATCACATTTACCCAAGGATGGTGGCCAGTCGACAGTCAAAATGTGAAAAGTTTACAAACTCTGATCAGTTACATAAACTAAAAGGAGACAATGACAATGAAGTGAACATTTTCCTGTAGAAATATATTGCAACTCTAGCCTTATCAACCGATATCAAGATATTTAATATATATCAGAACTCACCCTGTGCAAGCTGAGTGATAGTTTTACTGGTTGGAGCACTGGCACTGCTTCCTGCAGTAAGATTGACCAGAGTTCTCTTTATGCCCCCTGCTCCTGAGTCAGTCCTCTGCTTTTTTGCTGGGGGTCCACTTTGTGTATTGATGACACGAGATGTACCACTAAAACATAACAGGTTTTATCATTGTTAATTGATTATGAGTTAACACTATATCCTTATCAGATGCTTGTGTAATGTGTATCACCAAAGGTCATCCATCACTTTCATTCAATATACACACAAGAAAACACGAACCGGTAATAAGAATGAAATATAATACCAAATGAGGAACAATTTACAGTGGGCAAAAGCAATTCTACAAACATCAAAACAATGTCCCAATAATGACCAATGAATTGAACATATTTTAAAGTCAAGATATTAAAGACAAAGAGATTGGGCACAAGTTCTTAAAACTTAGAATACCAATATGCAACATGACTGACTGATGATTTCATCTTGTCCAACAACTGCACTTCACACAGTCTGCAAGTCGATTCCTGAATTTCAACAATACACTGAACCCAACATTTGTAAAATATCTTTCATCATGAACTTCCCAAGACTTTAAAATAGAAGATGGTACTAGGCATGGTTTGATTGGGACGGCATGCATTGATCAGCAAGACCTCATTTACCTGACTATTAATTCTACTGAAATATTTTGCTATTCTAATTTTCCCAATTCTATCTTACTTACAAAATATCAGACAATTGCTAATACCCTATATACAGTACATACTCTTCTACAACTACTCTATTTGAAATAATATTTATGTCAGACAGAATTTCTCGATGTAAATTCTGTCTGCCATTGCATATGCACTCTAATCAGGTTTTTCACAAATTTTGTAAGCTACCATGTGCCACTTCAATTATCTTACTAAATACAATGTATGTAGAAAATAAGAAATATTTCAGAAACATGTATGCCCCCCTCCCCCTCATGCAAAATTGAAAACGGTTAAACACATGTATCATTTAATGGAAGTAGTGCCAAAACATATCAAGATATTGTGCAGACATTATCTTCCTATTTCCATCTAGTGGATTGACCTTTGACCATGTGACATCAAAATCAACAGAGGGTCATCTTCTCCAGTGTACCAAGTTTGATGTTAATCAAGCAAATGATTCTTAAAATATAGGAGACAATATATTACTATGTCCAGTTTGACCCTTGACAATGTGAATCCAAAATTAATAGGGGTCATCTACTCCTTAGGATGTACCAGTGTACCAAGTTTGATGTCTTTCAATCAAAGGGTTCTAAGACAATAAGCAGACAGTATCTTCCTTTGTCCTGAGTGGATTGACCATTGACCGTCAGTGATTCATTTAGGCATGACATGATGTGTCCTGTGTAAATTATGCATTAAATTTGCTCAGGATACATGCTTTCAATAAATATGCATCCCAACGGATGCATAATTTTTTAAAATAAATGTGTAGTGTTTTCAATTTTTCAGATAATTGAAACGAAATTTACTAGAGACTCGAGATATCCCTAATGACAAGTATTATAATAAGTTGTAGCCTTATTGGTGAACACGCACTGCATTAACCAGTGAAACACAATGATATATGACAGCGGGTAGGGGTAGACAAAACTTACCCTTGACACGAAATAGTAAAACTTTTACCTAATCGGGTAAAGTCAACAAAATGTTTTAACTACTAGTGGTGTTCCAATCATTCAAAATCAGTCAATTGTTGGTACATAACTGCTCGATTATGAAAATTCTATTCCAATTAATCCGTTTTTAAGATTTTGTTTTCTCAACAACTATAATTTTTTAGAATATTCCAGCAGTGACATATCTAACAACTTAAATAGACTCGTAGTCTTTGTTTATCATAATGGTGGAGCACATGGAAGTGAATGACACAGGTCTTACTCTATATCCATACTCGAGGAATAAAGTATGTTTCCTTAAATAGATTTTTCCTGTATATTCGCATGTGAAACTTTGACCCCCTATTGTGGTACCAACTTACCCGGGGGCCATGATTTTAAAAGGGTATGGACACAATTTGAGTTGAAAATTTTCAAATTTTACTTTTTCATTCCCAATGTTTAAAATACTTAACTAACATATTTCTAGTGGTCAGTAAAAATCTGAATGTCAGTTGTCAAGGTACATAGGAGATACAGAGCTCACAATTCTTTGTTATGTAAACAAGGCTCATGCCATGCTTTTGTTTACAGATAAGCTAGATATACCAATAAAAGTTCGTTTAAAGCAGATTTTTTCAATTTACGAGTTAATTCTGAACAAAATTTAATAGTTTCTTGTGTTTAGCACATCTCATTAAAGAAATGAACACCACTTTTGAGCAACGGATTTGGATTTGAGGCAAATCTGTGAATCGCACTAGCAGTGTTCGAATTTGGTTTAAAACTTGGTATAGACCGCGAGTCTATGCCAAAACAAGACGACATAGAACTCATCGAATTGGTATAGACCGCAATATTGAAAAAAAAATATCGCCAAAAAAAAAACATTTTCATTTACTTCTAATGTACTTAGAAAGCATATTTTCTTTCCATTTCCATAACAGTATCCTCATTTTCTCATAACATTTATCAGACGTCGACTGACCATGTTGATGTTCTTTGGGATAACTTTATTGCTTTAAATCTAGAAATTGACATAGACAATTTGGTCTATCTCAATTACAATTGGCATAGACCAGTGTCATTTGACATAGACTCGGTCTATGGTTAATTTCGAACACTGCACTAGCGATTCACAGAGAATTTGCCTCAAATCCAAATCCGTTCATATTGACCATGAACAGCTCAATAGTGATGTTCATTTCTTACATTTATATTCATTTACTTGTCCAAGTCAGGAAATATTTTGTTGCATAAAACGAACTCCTAAGATCCACCTATGTCACAATCGTATTGTGACGTACGTCAAAACATAGACATGACGTCACACTTCTTCTTACCCTACATTTGATCAACATTGCACGGTGCACTGTATTTTGGAGATAGGAGACCACAAGATTGGGATGATAATCCATGCAAGTTCACAATCTTAATCCGAGGTGTGACTTTGCAAGATCTTTGTAACACATGTTGTATTTTTTCAAATCATTACGCTCTCAGTCGCGTGCTTTAAGCTAGTTCATAATCCGTTCATAGTCAATATGAACGGATTGTGTCGCGTGCTGAAATTGGTTGGTTCATAGAGGAAAATGTGATTTGTAATATAAATATTGTGTTTTAAACGTGTTATCTTATATCAAGCAATCTATATGTAAACAAAAACATGGCACGAACCTTGTTTACATAACAAAGAAATGCAAAAGCTGTATCTCACTTGTAACTCAAAACAGATATTCAAATTTTGGTTGACCATTAGGAATACGTTAGTTAAGCACTGTAAACTATAAAGATGGAAAAATTAATTTTCAGCTCAACCATGTCCATGCCCCTTTAACAAACTAAAATCTGCACTATGTAAAGAAGCTTTCATGAAAATTTCAACTTCTCTGGCCCAGTTGTTCTTGAGAAGAACATTCTGACATGACCCCACCCTATTTTTGCATTTTCGGGATTATATCCCCTTTGAAGGACACATGGCCCTTCATTTGAACAAATTTGAATCCCCTTCACCTAAAAATGCTGTAGCCAAGTTTGGTTGAAATTGGCCCAGTGGTTCTGAAGAATAAGTCAAAAATGGAAAGTTTACAGATAGGTGGACAGACGACGGACAACAGATGATCAGAAAAGCTCACTTGAGCTTTCAGGTAAGGTGAGCTAAAAATCATTCTTGTACCTGGAAGTCTGGCCAACTGAAGTCTTTTGATTTGGTCTATGCTTTGGCTCAGAGGCAATATTGATATCTACAAAATCATAAGAATAACTAATAATGAAATTAGTTTTCATGCAAGGAATTTAAGTTGATATGAATAACACCAGGTAATTTTCAGAAATCAAATCACAAAATAACATTAGCAAAAACTTTATAATTTGCAATTAATACACACCCAGGGCTTGTCCTGCATAAGTCATTCCGTCCTCAGCACCACAAGCTCGTCTCGCATCCAGCTGATTGCCATACTGAACAAAGGCATACCCTTTATGCATTGACAGCCCTGTGACAATTCCATAACGACTGAAGATCTGCTCTACATCTTCCTTTGAGAGAGCAATAGTATTCAGATTTCCTACAAACACTCGTGATCTAGCTGTATTAGGATCATTAGTTACACTCCCTACTTGAGCTGATGGACCAGAATTGTAAGTTGGTGAACTCATTTGAGGGGTCATTCCCCTGGGAGGAGCTCTGTGGTGTCCTGGGCCCATAGGACCAGGTCCACCGTGTCTGGGAACAGGAGGTCTGGAACGTGGAGGCATCATTCTTTGCATCATCTTTAGAGAGTTATCTGAAGAGAAATAAAATTAGCACTTAACACGTCAAGTTTCAGTTCTATATCTACATTGGCCCGGTATCAACTAGATAGAATGTTCCATTGTTAAAGTGATAATGTCCTATGGACCCGGTTTAACAATAGAATGCATCCCATATACTCGCAATGTAGCAAAATGAAAATTGCACTCTGTACAGGTTTCGGTAAAATCGCTTCACAAATCATTAATATACAACCAATAAAGTTACTTTCACAGCTGACTTGCCATTAATTCCATTTTAATTACTAGCTTAGAAGGAGAACTAAAACCTACAACTTTGAATTTCTCTGTATAGTTTCCATTTTACCAAAACTTGTCATTGTGTAAACGCAAAGCTCCCAAATATGGAGATATGACCTTTTTTGGAAAAAGTCACTACAATCTTTACCATGTTTACTGCACCGTTATTTTACAGGAAATTTAATTTGTAGTTTGTTTCAAATAAACATGTAAATTAAGAAATACAAGTCAACATTGTAGCATCAAATCAAACTAATACGAAGGCTTGATATTCTTCTTTTGATGAAAATTGCTTTCA
Organism: Ostrea edulis; assembly: GCF_947568905.1. NCBI lineage: Eukaryota > Metazoa > Mollusca > Bivalvia > Ostreida > Ostreidae > Ostrea > Ostrea edulis. The sequence goes on from NC_079164.1 coordinate 49,798,212, forward strand.
TTAGGCCTAATTGAATGAATAAAAGTAACCAGATAGCACTAGCAAACACATCTTTTCCCTCTAGCACTGCAGAGTTATTTCTGCAAGCTAAAACTGTGTCCACTGCACATTGTACTCTTTTTGTATTCAAGTAAAAGGTGTGTTTCACTGTTTTCCATTTATGGTAGTGGGTGGGGGGGTGGGGGGGGGGTCTTCATCGAGCATTCGTTTTCAAAAACAGCAAGGTGTTCAGATGACAGTTTCCATTAAAATGTCAGTCAGTTAGAATCGAGAAAATAAACAAGTGTTCAGTTTACAATATTATTTTACATTTTTTTTTTTCAGTGTTACATGTAAGGACTTCATTGATGAGGTTAGTTGTATTAAATGGAAGTTCAAATCTACAAGTTTACTCTTTGATGGGTTTAAAACAGTTTTAGAGCAATTATGCAATTTTCTGCTACATTACGGGTATATGGGAGGCATTCTAACTGTGGTGAGGACCTGTCCCGAGACACAGATTATTCTAGTAGCAATTCAAATGGCATCACAGTATCACCTGTAATTCACAGGTCGAGAAGTACATCTTACTTCATCTACTTTATCTTAATTTACAAATTTTGTATTGTAAGTTAATCACTGATCAAACCTTGTTAAATTAACAAAACAATAGTCTGAATAGAGCCTAAATCACCTACATCGAGGCAACGCGGACGAACACATTTTCTTACTCGTTTTACTTTAATCCGAATATACTCATAAGTAATCGATTCTTTTCAATATTACAGAAAATTAAATTACATTTCGGGGGAAAACAAGTGGAAATTTTTATTTTTTATCTAGTTAATTTGATCATGCGCATGGCTTTTGTTTCATTGCAATGCGGTTTCTTTTGATTAACAATACTTACGGAATTTGCTAAAATATGCAAATGTAATTCAAAATGAATGCCTTTCAGGTTGTTAAAAGAACGTTAGAACACAATATATATCAACCTATGTTGTGTTTTAACCAGTAAAAACTCCGTGATGCATTCCTACTCCATTTTCTTCGCGGGGAAATAATGGAGTTTGATTCACTTCCGGTTTCACTAAATGACGAAAACAAACTTAAATTTGGAAATGTCTTGTTTTCAACTTACTTTAAACAAAAAGATTAACGTTCATTGTATGCAAATATATCCCTTTATTGATATCATAAATCAATACCCAAAAGATATTATGGATTGGAATTTACAAAAGAAGTTAAAACATCGAAGATCGGGATCGTTGTTGCAAAAATTTGGTACGGAGATCCGGAGAGAAATCATGTCCTCGAAAAGAAAACTTCACAAATGGTCAATCGATTTTATTGGACATGGAAGGTGAATCTTATGACTATCTCTATATTACCCACAAGTTCTGTGATAAATCACATTTCATTATTTATTTTCGATTAGAGATTTTTTAATAGGCATAATCTGCACAAGCACCTGAAGTGTAGATAGCTTGTACCACAGGAGTCGGCAATTTTATCAATAAAGTAGAAATATATGAGAAATGGGCATAAATACTACCACTGAGCTTCGCGAGCGTAGCTCCTGTGCTTGCACATACCCTCCACCCACCCCTCCAGAATAAGATTATTTTGTACAGAACCAAAAATGTACCCAAATTATGTTATTTCCCCACCGATCACCCTCATAAGTAGTTCTGGATAGTCAGTTTGTACCTTCTGTGAGCTTTAGAGATGACCACTTGTGTTAAGGTGTGCAACAAATCATGTAAACAAACAGGGGTCTACCTGCTTTGAGACCGATTCACGGGGTATAAACCAACTTTATCGAAGGAATTTCTGCAAATTATAAATCATTTAATGAAGTTTTGGTTAGAATGAACTGTTTTTAACTGGTCCTGGAGGTTCACTAATATGTTATACAGTGTGACCGTTGAGACAAGCGAAGCCAATTAACATCTTGCAACACAACTTATAGCCTGGTTCCCGAGGCCTTCCAAATGCTTGCACAACCAGGCTACACGACTTATAGACATTTTATCCGCCTCTTCTTTTAACATTGTGACGTCACATTAGCTGCATTGTTTTTTTCCACCTTTCAAACCAAACAAAACGTTTGAAGCTATGAGAAAGCTGGCTTAGAATTTATAAACGTTTATGGTACTTTCTTAAACAATCTAATTATTTTAATTACGGGATTGTCAATGAAGTATACAGCAGTGACGGTGACATATTTCCAGATGCATTACGGGTAAGGCCAAAATAAAAATGGTGTTTGTTTCCCCTCGCCCGACCGAGTCTGAAAATTCACACCGACCCATAAGTTTTTATTATGCCATTCTGGTGAAGTTTTTTTTTTTAATTTTAAGAAAATTTCAAGGTCGTTTCTGGTGCAGATCAGTATTTTATAATGACAAAAATTTTCTATATCTTTTTTGGTTTCGATCCAAAATTAAAAAATAATAATACGAATACAGGAAGTGTTCTGGTCCGAAATCTAGAAATTTCGCCGCCTCCAGCTGGAGGCGGCATTCTCTGGCTGATTTCAAATACTTACAAGCCGAATTCAATTTTAAGCTCATAACTAATCAATAAAACGATTCTTCTTGTACTTACTAATATCGATTTTATGGGTTCTTTCATCACATAAACAGTCTCTTGAAAACATTTTATCAAACTGTCGAGCTTTGTTTTGAGTCACGAGACTCGTTTGCTCAAATGTCAGTGAAAATTCGGTTGACTACAACTGTTGGTTTCTGTTTAATATCGAATTTTGGATTGATATTTTCTTTTAATCGATATTAATAAGTGCAAGAATCATGATTGTTTCATTGATTAGTTACAAGTGAGTTTAACATTGAATTCGGCTCGCAATTCGGACTAGTGATCTGCAAGATCGAGATGGAGAAATGTTGTCTATACGAGAAGCGAGGAAACAAGAGAATTCGGGGCATCCAGTGTGCAAGTTGTGTTCTTCAGTAGGGGAAAGTGTTGATATTTCGGAGGGATGCGATATTTTTGACAGTCAATCAGAAGCATTCTCAATTTAACTTATTTCTGAACTAATGCTATATTTACAAACTGGAAAACACCTAATTATATGCACATGTGTAACTCAGCTCTGATTGGTTGATGTCAGCATCCATTTTGTTTGATCGGCAAAATCAAGTCCCGTTGAAACGTTTTCTGGTAAACTAGATCTACCGATATCATTTAAAAATATAATCAAAATCACTATCATATACAAATTAAGATAATGTGCAAAAAACAAAAGCATAAAATGTCAGTGAACCATAAATAAAAGACAGCAACCGAGTTTACCAATTTTATAACACCATGTGTCCAAAACTAACACCATTGTCCATAGTTGCAACATTCTCCCTAACTTTATAAGTGTTAGTATGTGGCATAAATAGCAGAGAAAATTCTGATGAAACCCAATGTTCGTCGAATCAACCAATATGTATACATGTAGTCCAATGCCTAAGTTTAGTGGTTAGATAATGAGCATTTCCAAAATACATGAAGTACTGTCCGAAATATCGACACCTTCCCTAATTGCAAAACGTGGCAATCAAAGCAGAATTTACACGAGAACTGACTATACGAGTTTGATGAGGAAACATGGATGATGTGCTTCACGACGTTTGGTATCGGGCATTGTTAATGGTTATGGGAATTTCATAATAAATAAAATTCTGCTAGCTAAAAAAAAAAACTTTTTACCTACCTACCGACCTTCCCCTGAAATTTAGGGTCGGGAGAGGGGAAACAAACATATTTTTAAATGTGGCCTAATACTCATCTTTTTTCGACTGATGAAGAGCAAATTACGTGACTCATATGTGTAATCATTGGAGAGAGCTTGTCGCGACGCGAACTTCGCTCGCTACAAATGTGTTTTACTGTATTACAAAATCTAAACAACGCATGCTGCTTTATCAAAGTTGATTTTGATATGCATTGCTGACAAACGAGGCTGAATTCTATCATAACATATACTAGGGGTACCACTTAAACTATCTCTGTTTTGTTTAGATCAAAATCTGACAAGCAGGTTCAGGTTGCTGATATCAGAGCCCCAGTTGGTTATACGGAGAACACAGGGACCATAACAGAACAAAGCAGCAAAGACACAGACCAGAAACTTATAGACAAGGCAAGTATAGACAAGTGTTAAAACTGGGATTAACACGACACAGACCAGAAACTTATAGACAAGTCAAGTATAGACAAGTGTTAAGACTGGGATAAAACGACACAGACCAGAAACTTATAGACAAGGCAAGTATAGACAAATGTTAAAACTGGGATTAACACGACACAGATCAGAAACTTATAGACAAGTCAAGTATAGACAAGTGTTAAAACTGGGATTAACAAGACAAATACCAGAAACTTATAGACAAGGCAAGTATAGACAAGTGTTACAACTGGGATTAAAGAAGTTAGCTCCTAAGCTTTTGAGCACAACTGCGCAGGATGCTACAACTAAATATTTACTGGTTCAATACTGATCCCATTGGTGCAAACATATTACACATCTATTACTGAACCCTATCCAGATGAAAAAATTTGTGTCGATTCAAATTTTCAAAGGGTTTTGCAGGGACTATATTTTGTGGAGGAAGGATTGATTAATCAATAAGTTCCAAATCTGCGTGATATTACAGTTTCTGGTTCATCTATTATATCTTCTATTCTTATACTCCTATACGTGTATTTCAGTTTTATAATTTATGATACAAGTAGTTGAGACTTGGAACTAGATCAAATGTTGTAATTTATTACTTTGGTTGATATATTTTTTCCAAATAGAACACAGATTCTTAAAAAGGTTTGAATTAATTTACTCGAAATTTTGTATAAAAATTCAATATTTTCGCTAATAATTTAAAAATTTGGTCTCCAATGCCCACGTTTTAGCTCACCTGAGCTGAAAACTCCAGTGAGCTTTTCTGATCGCCTGTTGTCCGTCGTCTGTCCATCTGTTAACTTTTTACATTTTCGACTTCTTCTCCAGAACCACTGGGCCAATTTCAACCAAACTTGGCCAAAACCATCCTTGGGTGAAGGGCTTTCAAATTTGTTCAAATGAAGGGCCATGTCACTTTCAAAGGGGAGATATCACAAAAATGCAAAAAGGTTGGGGTCATTTAAAAATCTTCTTCTCAAGAACCACTGAGCCAGAAAAGCTGAGATTTACATGAAAGCTTTCTGACATAGTGCAGATTCAGATTTGTTAAAATGATGGTCCCCAGGGATATGATGGGACCACAATAGGGGGTCAAAGTTTTACATACAAATATATAGGGAAAATCTTCTTCTCAAGAACCACTGAGCCAGAAAAGCTGAGATTTACATGAAAGCTTCCTAACATAGTGCAGATTTAAGTTTGTTAAAATCATGGCCCCCCGAGGATATGATGGGACCACAATAGGGGATCAAAGTTTTACATACAAATATATAGGGAAAATCTTTAAAAATCTTCTTCTCAAGAACCACTGAGCCAGAAAAGCTGAGCTTTACATGAAAGCTTCCTGACATAGTGCAGATTCAAGTTTGTTAAAATCCTGGCCCCCATGGGTAGGATGGGGCCACAAGGGGGTATCAAAGGTTTGCATACAAATTTATAGGGAAAATCTTTAAAAATCTTCTTCTCAGAACAGGGTTGGCAAAAAAGTGGTCAATATGAGTATTGACTGGGCCGGTGGTTAATACTGGTTAAAACCGGTCAATACTGGTTAATACTGGTCGGTTGAAAATTATTTGGTCATTATAGTCTGTGTTATTTATTTTAAATGTTTAAGTGACCATTATGGTAAATACTGTAATTCATAACATGCACTATCAGTTTATGATATACTTATAAGTCATAATATTAAATAAATAATGTACAAATGACTCTGTTGAATTGGGGAAGATGTAAAAGTTTCTGTTCAAATTTCTTAGTTTAACAAGAACTACCTAGTATAAGTATTGTTTCATCAATCTTCATTTTAACTGTTGAATAAACATTTGAGGGGGTGGGTTGGTGATGATTTCATAACAATAACAGGTACACTGGTCATCTCTGGTCCCAGCCTATGCTTATTAACACCTGTCCACTCTGCTTCCTGTGCTCAGGTAACATCCAGCTACCTTTTATTCTTAATCTGTCCAGGTACATGTATTAAGAAGTATGTCTCCAATCGTCAAGCTATGCTATAGAACTGTGACCCTCTGGTAGGTACTGAAGATATTGTGGTCAGTTTCAGCAAACCAAATATATTAAACTTATGAAATTACATTTGATTATCTAATGAAAAATATTAATCAACAATTGATCTATATAATGCAAAGATTTAATCTATCTTTATTTTCACAAGAAATGTACAAAAATAGGAAAATGGACAGTTTAAATCACAATTGACCAGTATTGACCACTTGGGGAGTATTGACTGGGACGGTTAAAACCACTGGTTAAAACCGGGGGCGGTTTTAACCGCCCAACCCTGTCTCAGAAACTACTGGTCCAGGGAAATGGAAATTTGCATGAAAGCTTTCTGACATAGTGCAGATTCAAGTTTATTAATATCATGGCCCCCGGGAGTAAGATGAGGTGACAATAGGGGATCAAAGTTTTACATACAAATATATAGGGAAGATCGTTAAAAATTTTCTTCTGAAAAATCACTGGGCCATAAAAGTTTACATTCACATGAAAGCTTCCTGACATAGTCCAGATTCAATTTTTAATAAATGGTGGCCCCCAGGAGTAGGTTAGGGTCACAATACGGATCAAAATTTTACATGCGAATATACAGTAAAATATCTGTATCTCGAATACCCCGCTTGAGTCGAAGTCGACCGCCGGTCCCGGCCGTTTTCTTTATATAAATGATTTTAAAAACTTCTGATATTTCGAACACGGTAATCTCGAATACTCCGCTTATGTCGAAGTATTTTCAAGGTCCCATACCCTAAATTCTACTGGTTTATCTCGAAGTGCAGTCAATTTTCCGCTCTGCTTACCATACCTGGCGTCGTTAAGTCACACATTCACACCCGCAGCTCCATCAATTATAATTAATGACCGCTAATCCACACTCGCCTTTCCCGAGCAGACCCGAATCGCAATAAATAGTTCAACAGCTTGGGTGATTAGTGAAACCATCCGACAATACGGCTAAAGTTCACCGCCAATTATGAACTAACACACCCGATTCCAGGGATGGTGTTTTGAATGACACATGCTCTATCATTAACTTGTGAGTTAGATAAACGCACAAAATCGTCTACGTACGCTTGAAGGTAATGCTCTTAATAACGATAACGCATTTAATAATACACGCTTCATCATTAAAAACTAGTACAGAGAAAACACGAAAATTTATTTAGTAAACATTTAAAAGTTTTTGTTTTTTTTAAATCCGTCTTTTTTGTTTCTTACGTGATAGGTTCTTTCCTTACAACGCAAAAACTGCATCCCAGTCGAGCCTGGACATCAGTAAACTTAAATTAAGCATACAGGCACGAACATCTTAATTTTGAAAGACATTGTGAATTCAATTGGATGTTTATATATGTTAAAAGAGACGAAATGTTTGTCTTTGAAATTCCACAATATTAATCAACTTGAATTAAATTATAAGAAACGGCAACGTGATTTTTGTTTATAATGCAAATCATATACTATGCATCAAATATCCTCCTTAAAAAATATCCAAGATCGATTTTGGATATCTCGAACCCCCAGATATCTCGAATTTTTTTCGAGGTCCCTCGGACTTCAAGATAGAGATATTTTACTGTATAGGAAAAATCTTTAATTATGAGCTAAGGTGAGTGATGTGGCCCATGGGCCTCTTGTTTGAGTTCCATTTTAAATTTTAAGACAAGACCTTGAAAATTATGTGAAATTTTAGAAATTGACATTATTCTTAATATGCATTTTAAACTCTGAAATTCGATATCATGAATTTTTTCGTATATCAAGTGCAAAAAGGTCATTATTTATTTCCATTAACACTCCAGTTTCAAGATTGGAGCTCTCCTGTGTAAGAGGTGCATTTAGTGGAACTTTGAATGCTTAGGTGGGACAGAGTGGTACAGTCCCTGAAACGTTCTACTTTACCATTTTTCCGTTTGCTCACGGTGCGTTCACCATTCGTTTAGCGTGCATTCACCATGCGCTCTCCATTCACAGTTTTGCGTTCAGCGTGCGCTCACCGTTCACAAAGCGTTCAGCGTGCGCTCACCGTTCAGTCTTTTCATTGTCATTCGGAACACCAAAGTGAAAGGACCAATCTTGATAGCAAGGCGAAAATGAAAATTGAACGTGTGCGTAAGAGTGAAAGGATACTTTCTTACTATATCAGAAATTTAATTTTGAAGTACAAAATGTCAGAATTATCCACTGTGAATGCCGAAAGGTTTATTTGAGCTTTTGTTAAAAACAATTCTAAATGAGAGACGAATATAAGAGCTTGTTGTTATGAATTTAACTCAAGCACAAAAAAATAAGGCAGTTTCAGGTAATGAAAACCTCTTCCCCTGTGTTCATGATTTAGCATTTACAAGTTCAGGTACAAATTATTATAATTATTTTGCATTGCTTGACAAGAGTTTTAAACAAGTCACCCCCCTACTTTGAAAAATAAAAACAAACAAACAATGCTACATAATGTACATTGTACCGTATGTACGTGTCAGAATGTCAAACTGATATAGCTATTTTTACGCCTATATTTATGAAAGACATTGTCAATAAACTGATATTTACTACTCTTGTCAAATTTGAACTTTTGTAACATTTGTCCCTAATGCAAAGATGTAATTGTTTATCTGGTACGTTTCTGCATTAGCCTTTAAACATTCTACGGGTAGTTCAGTATAATAAACAGTTTTATCTACATCAAATATATACAAATATTGCACGATTTAACTGCAATCTATGGCCACATCAATAATAAAAATAGAAAGTTTTGTACTATTATTTCCTCGGGTCGATGTAGCTGCGACAAATGAATGACACAAAATGTAAGTAAGAATATTTAATACTGTTAGGAGTGTTGAGGTGTTGACACAGGGTGTACTGTCTGTATTGTTTGTTTATTGCATCTATCTTGACTCCTTTCCAGGGTGTTTGTTAATTACAGGTATCCCAAATGATGAAGCTCTTAAAGTTTGAAGCCATACATGAACACCTGTTAATTCTGGATGTCACTACACATGTAGACTATAGTGTTTTCCTTTTCACCTGCATTGTTTATATATTATACCCATGCATTAAATGTATATGTACATGTAATGGTATACACAATGTACATACGAAATTTGCTTTTGTTTGTGTATGACTGTTGCGTGTATTAATGTACAATTTGCGATAATTTCATGAAATATATACATGTATACTTGGTACTTGTACAAAAATATATTACATTGAATATATCCAGAACTGTAAAATATGCTGTATCACGATTCCAGTTTATTCAATTTTTTATTAATTGATGAAATATACATGTACATGTATTTTATTACTTGATTATGAAATAAGTAAAATCCCAGAGGAAAATCCGAAACATTCTGAGTAAATAGATCATTTTGCGTTCAGCGTGCACTCAGCATTCGTTCACCATTCACTTTGCGCTCTGCGTTCACTCACCGTTCACTAAATTGCGTTCAAAGTTCACTCTGCGTTCGTTCACCGTTCACTTACCATGCGTTCACCGTCCGCTCACCGTTCAAGTGGGAAAGAAGAACGTTTCAGGGACTGTACCACAGTCAGTGAGAAAGACGATAAAATGTATAAAAACTGACTTCTTAGTAAATACTTGATGTAGGAAATGTAAAATACCATCAAAAGAAATGTTTAACTAAAGTGGAAACATAAATACAATGTTATATTTCCAAGCAATGTCCTGGATATGATAGCTAGGAGCAACAAAATAACGTGATATAATAAGAATGTAATTACTTCTTGAATACTTATCATTTACTTAGTTTGCGTATCAGTCGAAATTGGGTGATGAAACTGCGTATGATAAACTTACTGAGCAGATTCACTTATGCAGTGATGAATATTTGTCCCACTTCCACATGTAAACAAGTTGTTTTGCACCTTACTAAGTACGAAAGTTCTCCAAAGGGAAATAACTCGGACGGATCTCAAAACCGGCATATTGAATTAAACTTTTTTTCTATCTGTCGTGTTAGAAGACATGATTATGTATCTATTTTATGCAATGATTGATTTTTGTTGCTTATATTGTTTTGACACCAACAGACAAATCAAATTTAATTGAATAAATTTTATGTGCAAAAAGGTCATGTTTAGAACACTGTAGCTCAATAACAAGCATTGCGACCCCAGTTTTTCTTTTCAGTTTCCTAATTCTCCTTCAACATAGAATTTAAAAATACTCTTCCCAAAAAATTGACATTGCTCCAAATGTCAGGTGCGAACCTCTTTAACAAGACAATAATTGATAGGTCAGTTGGGATAGAGATAGAAAAGACAAGGTTGGAGAGGTAAACTGAGAAAAAGTATTGACAAGTATTGACACTGGAATAGACAAAACAAATATGAACATGTAAATTGGTATAGATAAGACAAAAATTTATAAATAAATGGGATAGACAAAAATTGATATATAAATGGGATAGACAAAAATTGATAGGTAAATGGAATAGAGAAGACAAGAATTGACAGGTAAATTGGAATAGAGAAGACAAATATTGGCAGATTTTCTGGGTTACTTAGACAGAACAGGTATTGACAGGTAAACTGCAATAGACGAGATAAGTATTGACAGGTAAACTGCAATAGACAAATAAAGACAGGTAAATAACTTTCTGATGTCATATTGGAAAATAAGAATCCTTTTAAGGGAAAATTTATCATTTTCATTTCATTTCACAGTATTACAACATGGAAATTACTCTGAATCAGAGAGAAATTAAAAAAAATAAAAATAAAATTCAGAGACAGATATGGCTGTTGTAGCACCTAGTGGGCTAAGTAAGAGAGAACTGAGAGATTTGAATGAGATAGGGCTCAGCTCAAACTTTTATAAAAATTTATTAACCTACTGGTATTCCAATATTTTTTTTGAGCATGAGATTACATCCATGTGCAAACAAAATCTGTTTATTTGATGAACATTTTAAATTCATTTTCACAGAGATCATGGGACATTGCCCTAGGACCCTTAAAACAAATTCCAATGAATTTTTTCATCATGTGGATGGCTGGTAACTCGATCTCAATCTTTCCAATTATGATGGTAGGCATGATGTTCTTCAAACCCATCCAGGCTTTCATCTCTGTACAGAACAGTGAGTTTAAACACTTGTGCTTAATTCTATTGGAAAAAAGATTGGTCTTTTTGTCTCATGGCTTGATTGATTAGCTCCTTAGCTATTGAAATCTACTGTTATTATATGTTTAGACTATAAAACAGATGAAGAGCATTCTTATTCATAATAGAAATAGGCGTCAGGCAATTGGAACATGAAATTTTTACTAAAATTAATATAGGATTCGGGAAGTTAAATGTTCAGAAAATTCTATCACTAGACTGTAATTTTTTAACATGAGTTTCAGTTTTACATTTCCATGCCATAACATTTACATGCAATAAGTGTATTAAAGATAACTGAAATTTTGACCTAAATCTATTTGATAATCATGGGACCAGGATGTGTTTTGTTTCATGTAAATATCTCAGTGTGCAATCTCTGTTGATGTATCACTATGTATTGTTTTCAGCATTTGTAATGATAGAAGGATCTCAAGCCTATGTACAGAAGTTTATTTACATATTTGGAAACTTTGTTTGTTTGGCATTAGCAACGTATAAATGTCAAACAATGGGACTTCTCCCCACACATGCATCTGACTGGCTTGCATTCATGGACCCTCAAAAGGTAAACCAACATAGTAGAGAGACTGTTATTAGCTCACCTAAGCTAAAGGCTCAAGTGAGCTTTTCTGATCGAAATTTGTCCGTTGTCTGTTGGCATCGTCGTAAACTTTTCTTATGTTCTTATTCACCAGTTCAACCGAACATAAATCATTTATAAAATAAAACACAAACACCTGTATGTAGGATGAGCTCGCATGCACTAGTGCAACAGACTTTTTTAATAAATACATATGTACAAAATCAATTATTCACAAAAAACCCATTCTAGAAAAGAAAGTAGAACAAGTAATTCATAGGGTGGGGTCATTTAAAAATCTTCTTCTCAAGAACCACTGGACCAGAAAAGCTGAAATTTACATGAAAGCTTCCTGACATAGTGGAAATTCAAGTTGTTAAAATCATGCTCCCTGGGGAGCAATTTCAGTCAAACTTGGAACAAATCTTCCTAAGGTAAAAGGGATTCAAGTCATTCAAATGAAGGGCTATGGCCTCTTCCAAGAGGAAATAATCACAAAAATGCAAAAATAGGGTGGGGTCATTTAATATCTTCCCAAGAACCACTGGGCTAGAAGAGCTGAAATTAACATGAAAGCTTTCTGACAAAGTGGAGATTCAAATTTTAAAAATCATGACACCCCCCCCCCCCCTTGGGGTTAGGGTGGGGCCACAATGGGGGATCAAAGTTTACATGCGAATGTATAGGGAACCAAACTTGGCACGAAGCATCCTTATTAAATGAAATTTGTTATTATGAAAGGCCATAGCCATCAACAATGGCATATGATGATTAATGAATTTGTTGTCAAGTTTAATAATTGAGTTTGATAATTAATGAATTTATAGTTGTTACCTTCGAAAAGGTTTTTTTCTTAACCAAGCTGCTTCTATAATGATAGTTTTGCTAAAGCTTGTTTATTGCTAGAAATTGCTGCTCAGGTGAGCAATGTGGCCCACGGGCCTCTTGTTTTTCCCTGTATTACAGATTGATTTTAGTTTTGCTGTGTAGATGAACACATTTCATTATCAGATTTATAAATTTGCAGAACATTAACGTAGTTTTTGGTTTGATTATTATATTTAATTCATTAGCACATTGATTTTATATCCATGGTCGTAGGAACTAGAGGGAAAAGTTCATATTATATAATAAGTCGATATACATTAGTTTTTAAGCAGAACGGTCAACTTTAGTAAAAGTCAACGAGAGTCAATGTCCTTGAATTTTTAAATTATCAAGCACAATGTGTGCTTTGATATTTCTTAGGACTTCATCCAAAATGTTTTAGATTAAATTTTCCTCATATGTGTGGCTTTGACTTTAATACTTTGACTTTAATACAGAAAATACCAATGAAATTCATTAGATAGCTTTTACTTCATACTTCAATAGAAAAATATTCGCTATGATTTACCAACTTCCCTAATACAAGTTGTTTTGGTATGAAAAATCTTTTTGCAATGCCAATATGATTGTTGATGTTTTTTATCTGCCATGTTTTTATTGAAATAAAGATGATCCTGACTTTGTGTAAAGTAGGATCTACTGGTGCCATATTACACCCCATGACATAGACTCGGTGACATATAACAACTGCTATTTCATTCATTCACTGCATTATCTGATGGATTTTGGAGGAGTGAACATTTTCAATGTTACCCTCAACTATTTATTAGTATATTATCATTGATTATTAGCACAAACATTGTACAGCGCATAGAAACTATATGTAATTTTGCGCTTTATAAATGAATAAGATAATAATAACTACATGCAATATTTGTTTTATTATACTGAATGTTATATAAACAACAAACTAGAAGGACTTGCATCTGTTGACATTTGATCAATCACTGTCAAGCAATATTTTTATATCAATGCAGATATTTGCATTTATTACAAACGCTCAAACGACGTTGTCTAACAATCTACAGCGAACCGTACGCGCATGTAATAATTTTTTATAATATCACCCGTTGTCCAGTAATGTTACCCATTGCTAGATACTATCACCCTGGGGCGCATGCTTTCTATTTCCAGGGGGAAACATTTTGTTTTTTCAACTGTTTCTTGACCAATCAGATTCGAGTATTTTACATGAAAATATAATAAAAACAAATATCTCAGGTTATATGTCATTAACATCTTTATTATATTTCAATGTCAGTCAATCTGACATGTGTCTAAGACATGATTTCCATGAACTTGCCTTCTCTTCTTCTTCCTTTAAACTTTAAAGTGAAGGGCTTTGTAGGCTTCATTGCACTTCTCAGATTTATCAGCAAGACATGATTTTCATAAATGTTGAATTGCTAATTTTTTTGTTATATATTTAGGATTATTTATGTATAAATTATTTTTCATGCCATAGCAACCTTGTAAATTAATGTGAAAATAAAGTTCTGAGAAAATTATTTGTGGAAGAAATAAGCCAAATGAACGGGAAAGTGTTTGTGTCTACTCCGGATATGATGAAATCCAGGGGACCGACCTGAATTGTTCATTATATCCAAAGTTCAATATAACCAATGCTGAACTACACAAATATTGCTACTGGGGATTTATTTTAACTTCAATATAACAGATATTTCAATATAACCGACTTCAATATAAGTGGAGTGGACTGTATTTGTACATTTTTGCACAAGAAATAATTGACTAGTCATTTTGAATTTTTTTTTTTAAATTTTTTTCAGAGAATGGAATGGTGTGGCGGAGGATTAGTGTTTTGAGCTACACATTTTATGTTGCATGGAGAGTGATCCAACCGTTGAGTGCAATAAAAGGAGAGAGGACAGTGACTAAATGTACATGTATATTGATAAATACACCTTTTGAAAAATTCATAACATATGTGTAAATTATTAGTGACCAAGCCAGAATTTTGGTACATGTATATTGTTACTTGCAACATTTTCCTTCTATTGAATTTGTAAGAATGAGAGCATGATATTCTTCCTAGGAACTTAAATGTTAATCATCTTGAAGTGAATTTAATTTTCATTTGTGGTATTGTAATGATACAGTTACAATAAAATGCTGTACATGTATTTAGACAGTACTATGATACAGTAAAAGAAAACTCATATAATCTGTATTTCTTTAGCAAGAATTTGACTTCATTTTTTTCTGTTTGTAAATTTTAAGGTTGAAGAATTTCAAATTTGATGTGATGATAAATTACTGTAGAATCATTTAAATTCATGGATTGCTGAATTTTTACGGGTTCGTGGGGACGTAATATCGTGGATTTATATATTTCTAAGAAAGATAACTCTGTAATGTTTGCTTTGTCTTTATTCGTTGAGGATGTAAATTCGTGGGTGAGGGGTACCCACAAATATCCACAAAAATTGAACCACTACAAATTCTAATGATTCCACAGTAGTGCCAAGGGGTCTAAAATATTATTCTAGCAAAACTTTGTACAGATATTGTACACCTATACTGTGACAACAAAGTTAAAGAAGACTCATTAAGGTAACTGTTGATCCTCCACTTTAGTGCCATTGATTGTCACATGATGACAGTGGATGCCCCACTCTGTGGCACCATTATTGCAAGAGGACAGTGTATGCTCCACCCAGTGATGGCATTGTCACAAGAAGTCGGTGAATGCTCTACTCTATGGTACACCATCCTCTCATTAAAATAACAAAAACGGTTATTCCCTTTCTATTTTGCTTGATCTTTACATCCAATTTTGTTGATTTTTTTTTTTGGAAAAACACAACATACCACTGGTAGTAAATGTATGAAAGCCCATTGGGCTCATTTTCATAGCCAAAAAGATAATTTTTTGCTCTATAATGCAAAACTTTCGCAAATAAGTGGGTAACTTGTGCATTATAATGTGAAAATTTTGCGTTGTAATGCAAAAATTAATCATTTTTGTACAAAACTTTTACATTATAAAGTGTAAATTTTGCTTATAGCTGCAAAATAAATCCCCGTTTATCGATTAAATTAGTCTGATCCCCGCCCCTGTCACTCATTAATCACTCAAAACTAGTGATCAGTGAGTGGCAGGGGCAGGGACCAGTCTAATATTGAATGCGCTCAATATTATAAAAGTAGTATGAAATAATTGTCCCTGATGCAATACGGAAGGGGACATAAAAATACCAGTCTCCCTCCGTCCCACTTCACTTTGTGGATGCATCTCCAACAAAATCGTTGGATTTTGTTTAAAGAGGTATAGCGCCCTTTCCCAGGATTTCGCCTACTACCATATTTAAATGGAAAGTACCTATTACTATTAATAGATTTACTGTTTGACCCAATGGATATGTATTGAATGTAGGAAACCAACTTTATGAAATAAATATGAGGAACAGCTTCTACATGTTTACCATATAAAATATTTCCCTAAATTTGCGCTAAAAATTCACCAGAAATACTTTTTAGCTCACCTGAGCTGAAAGCTCAAGTGAGCTTTTCTGATCGCCCGTATTCCGGCGTCCGTCCGTCTGTAAACTTTTCACATTTTCAACTTCTTCTCAACAACCACTGGGCCAATTTCAACCAAAGTTGGCACAAAACATCCTTAGGTAAAGGGAATTCTAAATTGTTAAAATAAAGGGCCAGGCCACCTTCCAAGGGGAGATAATCAACAAAAGGTAAAAATAGGGTAGGGTCATTAAAAAATCTTCTTCTCAAGAACCACTGGGCCAGAAAAGATGAAATTTATATGAAAGCTTCCTTATATAATGCAGATTCTAAATTGTTAAAATCATGGCCCCCGGGGGTCAGATGGGGCCACAATAGGAGATCAAAGTTTTACATACAAATATATAGGAAAAATCTTTTAAAATCTTCTTCTCAAGAACCACGGAGCCAGAAAAGCTGAGATTTATATGAAAGCTTCCTTATATAATGCAGATTCTAAATTGTTAAAATCATGGCCCCCGGGGGTCGGATGGGGCCTCAATAGGGGATCAAAGTTTTACATACAAATATATAGGGAAAATCTTCTCAAGAACCACTGAGCCAGAAAAGCTGAGATTTATATGAAAGCTTCCTTATATAATGCAGATTCTAAATTGTTAAAATCATGGCCCCCGGAGGTCGGATGGGGCCACAATAGGGGATCAAAGTTTTACATACAAATATATAGGGAAAATCTTTAAAAATCTTCTTCTCAAGAACCACTGAGCCAGAAAAGCTGAGATTTATATGAAAGCTTCCTTATATAATGCAGATTCTAAATTGTCGGATGGGGCCACAATAGGGGATCAAAGTTTTACATACAAATATATAGGGAAAATCTTTAAAAATCTTCTTCTCAAGAACCACTGAGCCAGAAAAGCTGAGGTTTATATGAAAGCTTCCTTATATAATGCAGATTCTAAATTGTTAAAATCCTGGCCCCCGGAGGTCGGATGGGGCCACAATAGGGGATCAAAGTTTTACATACAAATATATAGGGAAAATCTTTAAAAATCTTCTTCTCAAGAACCACTGAGCCAGAAAAGCTGAGATTTATATGAAAGCTTCCTTATATAATGCAGATTCTAAATTGTCGGATGGGGCCACAATAGGGGATCAAAGTTTTACATACAAATATATAGGGAAAATCTTTAAAAATCTTCTTCTCAAGAACCACTGAGCCAGAAAAGCTGAGGTTTATATGAAAGCTTCCTTATATAATGCAGATTCTAAATTGTTAAAATCATGGCCCCCGGGGGTCGGATGGGGCCACAATAGGGATCAAAGTTTTACATACAATATATAGGGAAAATCTTCTTCTCAAGAACCACTGAACCAGAAAAGCTGAGGTTTATATGAAAGCTTCCTTATATAATGCAGATTCTAAATTGTTAAAATCATGGCCCCCGGGGGTCGGATGGGGCCACAATAGGGGATCAAAGTTTTACATACAAATATATAGGGAAAATCTTCTTCTCAAGAACCACTGAGCCAGAAAAGCTGAGATTTATATGAAAGCTTCCTTATATAATGCAGATTCTAAATTGTTAAAATCATGGCCCCCGGAGGTCGGATGGGGCCACAATAGGGGATCAAAGTTTTACATACAAATATATAGGGAAAATCTTTAAAAATCTTCTCAAGAACCACTGAGCCAGAAAAGCTGAGATTTATATGAAAGCTTCCTTATATAATGCAGATTCTAAATTGTCGGATGGGGCCACAATAGGGGATCAAAGTTTTACATACAAATATATAGGGAAAATCTTTAAAAATCTTCTTCTCAAGAACCACTGAGCCAGAAAAGCTGAGGTTTATATGAAAGCTTCCTTATATAATGCAGATTCTAAATTGTTAAAATCATGGCCCCCGGGGGTCGGATGGGGCCACAATAGGGATCAAAGTTTTACATACAAATATATAGGGAAAATCTTTAAAAATCTTCTTCTCAAGAACCACTGAACCAGAAAAGCTGAGGTTTATATGAAAGCTTCCTTATATAATGCAGATTCTAAATTGTTAAAATCATGGCCCCCGGGGGTCGGATGGGGCCACAATAGGGGATCAAAGTTTTACATACAAATATATAGGAAAAATCTTTTAAAATCTTCTTCTCAAGAACCACTGAGCCAGAAAAGCTGAGATTTATATGAAAGCTTCCTTATATAATTCAAATTCTAAATTGTTAAAATCCT
The DNA here is from genome assembly GCF_947568905.1 of Ostrea edulis. NCBI lineage: Eukaryota > Metazoa > Mollusca > Bivalvia > Ostreida > Ostreidae > Ostrea > Ostrea edulis. The sequence goes on from NC_079164.1 coordinate 49,816,715, forward strand.
GGCTCCCGGGGGTCGGATGGGGCCACAATAGGGGGTCAAAGTTTGTTTTTTTTTGTTCGTTTTTTTTTCGTTTTTTTTTTTTTTGGCATCAAGGGGGGCATCAAAGTTTTACATACAAATTTATAGGACAAATCTTTTAAAATTTTCTTCTCAAGAACCACTGAGCCAGAAAAGCTGAGGTTTATATGAAAGCTTCCTGATATAGTGCAGATTATAAATTGTTAAGATCATGGCCCCCGGGGGTCAGATGGGGCCACAATAGGGGGTCAAAGTTTTACATACAAATATATAGGAAAAATCTTCTTCCCAGAACCACTAAGCCAGAAAAGCTGAGATTTATATGAAAGCTTTCTGATATAGTTCAGATTCAGGTTTGTTAAAATCATGCCCCCCCCCCCCTCCCTGGGGTAGGATGGGGCCACAATAGGGGATCAAAGTTTTACATACAAATATATAGGGAAAATCTTTAAAAATCTTCTTCTCAAGAACCATTGGGCCAAAGAAGTTCACATTTACATGAAAGCTTTCTGACATAGTGTAGATTCAAGTTTGCAAAAACCATGGCCTCCAGGGGAAGGTTTGGGGCCATAATAGGGACTACGGTTTTACATGCAAATAGATATGGAAAATCTTCTGATATGGACCAAGGTGACTCAGGTGAGCGATGTGGCCCATGGGCCTCTTGTTATTAATAAACTATATACAAGATATTTCTCAACCACCTTCTCTGCTTACATGCATATGCCACTATAAACACATCAAATATTTTTCATAATCTTTATATTTTCAATTTGTTTGACATTTTACTGAATCGTGTATCAAGATATTTTCTTGACTGTTTTCAAGATTTTTGTTTCATGAAAGGTGTAGATTGCTACGTTAAATTCATATGTATAATATGGTAACCAGAGAGGTTGGAACAACAATGAGTAGATCTACATGTATACGTTTATATCTGGTGTGTATATTTTGTGGAAATTACGATGATTAAAAATTAACTAGCTGAAGTGAAAAAAATTATCTGGAATTTGGGAGAATTGAACCGGAGACCCTTAACGCAAAAACCGTTCAGCATATACTACTAGGCTACGCACGTTATTGTGAAGAACTTCGGTCTTATATGTATATATCGCCACTTTGCAGAGTCTTTTGGAAGATAGGATAACTAGATTAAATTATCAATTTTTAATATGAAGACCAAGTTAAACCAAACAGATTTTAATATGACAGTATATGTACTATGATATCAAAAAACCAAAACCCATGAAAGATTTCTCTGGTTTAAGTTCAGGGACTTCCTGGGATATCCTGCTGTATTTTCAATGGGGAAATTATCCTTAAAAGTCCTGAAATGTCCCACTGCCAATACCGTCCCTCTAATTCCTTGTCAATCTCAGTTTCAAAAAAGCAGGACTTTTCAGGACAATCCTGATAAATCATGGGATTTTGTCTTGGGACTTCCTGGGATATCCTGCTGTATTTTCAGAGGGGTACTGTGTGTAAGATGTAGGTGTGTTACTGTGTGTAAGATGTAGGTGTGTTACTGTGTAAGATGTAGGTGTGTTACTGTGTGTAAGATGTAGGTGTGTTACTGTGTAAGATGTAGGTGTGTTACTGTGTAAGATGTAGGTGTGTTACTGTGTGTGTGTAAGATGTAGGTGTGTTACTGTGTGTAAGATGTAGGTGTGTTACTGTGTAAGATGTAGGTGTGTTACTGTGTAAGATGTAGGTGTGTTACTGTGTAAGATGTAGGTGTGTTACTGTGTGTAAGATGTAGGTGTGTTACTGTGTAAGATGTAGGTGTGTTACTGTGTAAGATGTAGGTGTGTTACTGTGTGTAAGATGTAGGTGTGTTACTGTGTGTAAGATGTAGGTGTGTTACTGTGTGTAAGATGTAGGTGTGTTACTGGGTGTAAGATGTAGGTGTGTTACTGTGTGTAAGATGTAGGTGTGTTACTGTGTAAGATGTAGGTGTGTTACTGTGTGTAAGATGTAGGTGTGTTACTGTGTGTAAGATGTAGGTGTGTTACTGTGTAAGATGTAGGTGTGTTACTGTGTGTAAGATGTAGGTGTGTTACTGTGTGTAAGATGTAGGTGTGTTACTGTGTAAGATGTAGGTGTGTTACTGTGTAAGATGTAGGTGTGTTACTGTGTAAGATGTAGGTGTGTTACTGTGTGTAAGATGTAGGTGTGTTACTGTGTGTAAGATGTAGGTGTGTTACTGTGTGTAAGATGTAGGTGTGTTACTGTGTGTAAGATGTAGGTGTGTTACTGTGTGTAAGATGTAGGTGTGTTACTGTGTGTAAGATGTAGGTGTGTTACTGTGTAAGATGTAGGTGTGTTACTGTGTGTAAGATGTAGGTGTGTTACTGTGTGTAAGATGTAGGTGTGTTACTGTGTGTAAGATGTAGGTGTGTTACTGTGTGTAAGATGTAGGTATGTTACTGTGTGTAATATGTAGGTGTGTTACTGTGTAAGATGTAGGTGTGTTACTGTGTGTAAGATGTAGGTGTGTTACTGTGTGTAAGATGTAGGTGTGTTACTGTGTAAGATGTAGGTGTGTTACTGTGTGTAAGATGTAGGTGTGTTACTGTGTGTAAGATGTAGGTGTGTTACTGTGTGTAAGATGTAGGTATGTTACTGTGTGTAATATGTAGGTGTGTTACTGTGTAAGATGTAGGTGTGTTACTGTGTGTAAGATGTAGGTGTGTTACTGTGTAAGATGTAGGTGTGTTACTGTGTGTAAGATGTAGGTGTGTTACTGTGTGTAAGATGTAGGTGTGTTACTGTGTAAGATGTAGGTGTGTTACTGTGTGTAAGATGTAGGTGTGTTACTGTGTGTAAGATGTACTGTGTTACTGTGTAAGATGTAGGTGTGTTACTGTGTGTAAGATGTAGGTGTGTTACTGTGTGTAAGATGTAGGTGTGTTACTGTGTAAGATGTAGGTGTGTTACTGTGTAAGATGTAGGTGTGTTACTGTGTAAGATGTAGGTGTGTTACTGTGTGTGTGTAAGATGTAGGTGTGTTACTGTGTAAGATGTAGGTGTGTTACTGTGTGTAAGATGTAGGTGTGTTACTGTGTGTAAGATGTAGGTGTGTTACTGTGTAAGATGTAGGTGTGTTACTGTGTAAGATGTAGGTGTGTTACTGTGTGTAAGATGTAGGTGTGTTACTGTGTGTGTGTAAGATGTAGGTGTGTTACTGTGTGTAAGATGTAGGTGTGTTACTGTGTGTAAGATGTAGGTGTGTTACTGTGTGTAAGATGTAGGTGTGTTACTGTGTAAGATGTAGGTGTGTTACTGTGTGTGTGTAAGATGTAGGTGTGTTACTGTGTGTGTGTAAGATGTAGGTGTGTAAGATGTAGGTGTGTTACTGTGTGTGTGTAAGATGTAGGTGTGTTACTGTGTAAGATGTAGGTGTGTTACTGTGTGTGTGTAAGATGTAGGTGTGTTACTGTGTGTAAGATGTAGGTGTGTTACTGTGTAAGATGTAGGTGTGTTACTGTGTGTAAGATGTAGGTGTGTTACTGTGTAAGATGTAGGTGTGTTACTGTGTGTAAGATGTAGGTGTGTTACTGTGTAAGATGTAGGTGTGTTACTGTGTAAGATGTAGGTGTGTTACTGTGTAAGATGTAGGTGTGTTACTGTGTAAGATGTAGGTGTGTTACTGTGTGTAAGATGTAGGTGTGTTACTGTGTAAGATGTAGGTGTGTTACTGTGTAAGATGTAGGTGTGTTACTGTGTAAGATGTAGGTGTGTTACTGTGTGTAAGATGTAGGTGTGTTACTGTGTGTAAGATGTAGGTGTGTTACTGTGTGTAAGATGTAGGTGTGTTACTGTGTAAGATGTAGGTGTGTTACTGTGTAAGATGTAGGTGTGTTACTGTGTGTAAGATGTAGGTGTGTTACTGTGTGTAAGATGTAGGTGTGTTACTGTGTAAGATGTAGGTGTGTTACTGTGTGTGTGTAAGATGTAGGTGTGTTACTGTGTGTAAGATGTAGGTGTGTTACTGTGTGTGTGTAAGATGTAGGTGTGTTACTGTGTGTAAGATGTAGGTGTGTTACTGTGTAAGATGTAGGTGTGTTACTGTGTGTAAGATGTAGGTGTGTTACTGTGTGTAAGATGTAGGTGTGTTACTGTGTAAGATGTAGGTGTGTTACTGTGTAAGATGTAGGTGTGTTACTGTGTAAGATGTAGGTGTGTTACTGTGTAAGATGTAGGTGTGTTACTGTGTAAGATGTAGGTGTGTTACTGTTTGATATAGTTCTTTACTTTAAGGTTACTTATAAATGTATAAAAGTCGGTCTCCATTCATTGCCCTAATCACGTGTTCCTTTTTTACATAACTATATTTTTATAGAATACTTCTATGGAGCGCCAAATTAACATAAACTCAAATGATTGAAAATATCTTCAATTATTTGATGCGCACAACAATTTAATTAAAGATCTCTTCAAATAATTAATGATATCTTCAATTCTGAATTATTGCATGCATTAATTGAATTGATGATAGCATTAATTCTTCAGCTGAATTGATGCGCGCTTTAATTGAATTAATGATCTCTTCAAATGAATTAATGATATCAACAATTGAATTAATGTGCGCTACAATTCAATTGAAGAGAGCAATAATTGATATAATGCGCGCATTAAAGGAATTGATAAGAGCAATAATTGAATTGATGCACGCATTAATTCATTTGATGATAGCAATAATTGATTTAATGCGCGCATTAATTCAATTATTGCTCTCTTCAATTGAATTAATGATATCTTTAATTCATTTGAAGAGTGCAATAATTCTTTTAGAGAGAGCAACTATATAATTAAAGATATCTTCAATTCAACATATCCACAATTGAATAAGTGTTCTCTTTCATTGAATTGTTGCTCTCTTTAAAAGAATTGATGCACGCATTAATTCCTTTTACAAAAGCATTGTAAATAATTAAAGATATCTTCAATTGAATTAAAGAGGTCATCAAATTATGTATACCAAGCTCTAAATTAATTATTGTGAGCAATATTTCTACGAAATTGATGCTCTCATCAATTGAATTGAAGGGAGCAATAATTGAATTAATGCGCGCATCAAATATATTATTGCTCTCATTAATTCAATTGATGCGCGCATTAATTTAATTGATGAGAGCAATAATTGAATCGAAGCGCGCATTAATTCATTTGATGAGAGTAATAATTGAATTGATGATATCTTCAAATAATTGAAGATATCTTCAATCATTTGAGTTTATGTTAATTTGGCGCTCCATATACTTCGCGTCATATATCACGAAAATTACGCGTTTATTTGCGAAAGTGTTGCGTTTGTTCCAGAAAGTTTTGCGATATAACGCGGATAAAATTTCAGCTACGAATATGGTCTTCGTATTAATGTGTTTTTACAAAAAATCAGAGATACTGTTTATTTGCTTCATGCTCATACTCAAGAAATAAATTTCACGAAAAACAAATCAACCTTACTCGGTTTGCGAGGTCAAAATTCTTTTCCCAACTTGGTATAACCCCACAGTGATCTCTTCAATGAAAAGACTATAATTGCGTAATATAAAATTAACAGATTGTTAAAGTGAATTATAAACATAATTTGTATTCAACGACGGTACTTTTGATGTCATATTGTCCGTATAGCTATTTCTGACGATCAGAAGACGAGTATATTAAAGAATGTATATGTATTAATATTCATGACCATATATCCATAGTCAAGATGGCCTTATTAGTCACTGCCATATATGCATTTATGACTTCTGGATGAGTCAATTCCGTCCACCGTCAACACAATATTACTTATTATTCAAGATTTTTTATCCACTCGCAACATGTACCATTATATATAAAGATCATAACAAAAGTAAGGGGAGACAGCCTAAAATATGTAAAATAAATGGACAAAGTTGGGTTGTTGGTTTTTTTTTCATCACATCATTCCGATGCTATGAAATATCTAGCATCCAAATATCTTTTCTAATTTCTGCGAAATCAGTACATTTTGAAATGCACTGTGTGATGAAATTCATGTACTATTTGTCCCTTATTATGTAGAGTACATAATCATTATGTACTCTAAGTAACAAGGGACAAATAGTATATGAATTATTGTGTAGGCAATACAATGGCGGATCCAGAAATTGAATTATTATGTAGGCATTACATTAATTAAGGACGGGTCCAGAAAATGAATTATGTAGGCATTACAAGGACGGATCCAGAAAATGAATTATTATGTAGGCATTACAAGGATGGATCCAGGAAATGAATTTTTATGTAGGCATTACAATGGCGGATCCAGAAAATGAATTATGATGTAGGCATTACAAGGACAGATCCAGAAAATTTTCAAAGGGGATTATTCTTATGTCTACAGTATTTATTCTCATCTAGAAAAAAAATCTGTATAACAGCCCGTATTATCATATTGGCGATGGTCGGGAATAGTAATAATGAATCATTCATTAATGGGTAGATGATGATTTGATGTACGAAATTTCATAAATATTTTTCCTCGACGGATCTGAGGGGGGGGGGGGGGGGGGGGGGGGGCAAGGGGTTGCACTCCTCCCTTTGATTGAACATTTTAAACAAAAGTATTCATTTTGTGCCATTTTAGGATCCGCAATCTACACCCTTTTGGGGGAGAAGGTGTACCATCTTGGTCGCAACCGGGGCCCCTTTGAACATTTTCTGGATCCGCCCTTGTAATGTCTACATCATAATTTGTTTTATCTTGCAATTTCATTAGTCAATATAAAACAACAAAAAACTATTAAAACTAATAATAACAAAATATATAAAATTAAAAGGAATTAAAATTTGCAAGCAATTTAATGTTTTGTTTAGATTCGTATTTTACATCACTCTCTAAGCCGATTAAGGATATGTCTGTGTGGCATATGTACATGCATTTGATTGACAGAATGTATCAAGAAGAATATCTGAGTGACAGAGAGTACGGTGGTAGTGATATAAATAGATCCAGTCACTGAGTTCTTTTTCTTGTTTTAGACACGTCTATACCGGTAGACTTCTATGTATAATTATAATACAATGATCATAAAATCACAAAAAAGTAAATGTACAGTGACACGGAAGAATATATATATATATATATATATATATATATAATTCAATAAAAAAATCAGGAAAATATACAGTTCCAAAATATATTTAAGTGATTTAAATATATTTTGGAACTGTATATTTTCCTGATTTTTTTATTGAATTATTTTGACTGTGTGATATCAACTCTTTCTATTTGGATTATATATATATATATATATATATAATTGGCCTCGTTTAAAGTTTTGTTGGATTTTTTCCCTTCTCCAACAGAGCCACGAAACATTATTTTATTGCAATTTTCTCAAGTTATTCATATAAAATCAATGTGCTTCTTTGCGTATGATAATGTATAACCCATGTTTTTATGAATCTTTATAAGAACACACGCCGTCAATACACAATGGCATCGTGGTTTGCTGTTAGTTTTGCTCCTAGCTATAATAACGGTTTCTGCATCCGTTTCACGTAATTTTAAATTCATGGATTTTGTGAGTGAGGGGGGGGGGTCCTGTTTTTGGCGTAGTGTGAAAATCGCGAAAAATAAGCTGTAATTAAATTACTTAATTAAGAAAACGCACAGAGTGTTTTGTTTTGTTCCTTGGGGGGGGGGGGGGTGGCAAAAGTCTATCGGTCAGTTGGGTGTGTCAAAATGGGGAACAAGGATAATCAAGAGAAATTAAGAGAGAGAGAGAGCCCGAGGTTAACAGGACAAAATATTTCCACATGGTTGATTGCATGTTCTTGTGGTAAATCCATCTTCATTTAACTTCATACTAATATGTTTCTTGTAGAAAAATTATATTCATTTCCAGCGTAATTTAATCACTAAACAAAGAATATATACATGTATGTTGCTACCTTTTAAATAGATATTTCAGAAATAGGAAAATATGTCAACATAAGGAAATCGCACATTTTCGTTAAACAGCGTAATGAAATGCATGAAATTTGATTATTTCAAATGACAACATTTTAATCTTAAGTTCAAAATGCTGCTCTCTCTCTCTCTCTCTCTCTCTCTCTCTCTCTCTCTCTCTCTCTCCCCTAACTGTGGATATCATGCAGGGAAATCATTGCATAAGAAAAAATACCAGCATGCCTGGAAGTTATTGCCCCTGATAACATTTATTCTAGGTCTTCATAGAAAAAGCTCAAACTTTGCAACACTATCCGAACTTGGCAGGTTTCCATTACATTTTGATGTAGTGAAAAATATAATAAAATATGTAAACAGATTAGAAAATCTGGGTACTTCTTTTCCTCTACTAAATGCTGCATCATGCAAAGTAAGCATAATGCTTGTACATTAAAATCGCAGTCATGGTATGGTGTGGTGCAAAAGTTATTTGGAATTGTTGGAATTAGAAACAATCATATTGCAATCAATAACCTATCAATTTTTAAGAAAAAATGTAAGGAATTGTTATGCAATCATTATTTGAAAGAATGGGGACATATCAGAAGTTTACAATATGGAAAACTTGAAACTTATGTTAAATTTAAAACTAATTTTGTTTTTGAAAACTACTTAACACTCTTACCACCTGCACAACGTAAAACACCTGCAAGATTACGTACATCAGCGCACAATTTACCAGTAGAACGAGGTCGTTATTCAGGAATCCCTAGACATTTAAGATTTTGCACAAAGTGTTCTTCTTGTAAAATTGGTGATGAAATTCATCTAATTTTTGAATGTTTAACTTATAACTCACTCAGGCAGAACATGTATGAAATTATAAAACAACAATGTGAACATTTTTCCAGTCTTGACAACATGAATAGATTAATATGGTTACTCAATTGTGAAAATACTGATGTACTTGTAGCCCTTTGCGATTTGATTAAAGAAGCAATATAAAATGAAACATGTGAAAGTTCAAACCAATATGTTTATACATAATTATGCACTCCTTGTAAACATGACATGTTGACTTAGTACCAATGCACCGTCCCGTGGTATCTTTTGCATTCCATTCAATCATATGTACTTGTACTACGTGCCTATTACTATTATTATGTGTCATTGCATATATTGTTATTATTTTCTTCCTGTGTGTATTTCTGACTGTTTTGCATTAGGATACACGGTGGTACTTACATATATTACATCAAGTAATGTCTCGTGTTATGTACATTGTCTAAGCTCATACTACTAGTATTACTGTATATTATGTGTGAACCATATGAAACCATATTGCACATATGCACTCATTATAAACATGACATGTTGATCTAGTACCAATGCACCGTCCCGTGGTATCTTTTGCATTACAGTGGAGTATTAATCATATGTACTTTACTACCTTTACTATTATTACATGTAGAGTTGTTATGTACATGTATATGTATAGACATCTATATATATATATATATATATATTATTTTTTTCCCTATGTGTATTTCTGACTGTTTTGCATTAGGATACACGGTGGTACTTACATATAATGCAAATAAGTATTATCATGTTCAAACGTCTCATGTATGAACATTGCTCATACTAATAGTGCAGATTTTACTCTTGTTTTGTTTTTCTTTTTATCGTCATTGCACATTGAAATGTTAACAATCATGTATGCTGTATGCCCGAGAGGGCCCTAATTTGGAAATAAATCATATTCTATTCTATTCTATTCTATTCTAATATAAACCTTTTCAGTTTGAAATAGTTTACCAAATTTTTTTTTATGGTATCCAGAAAACATTTTTTTAAAAAGATAAATCGGGCAAAACAGTTTTTTCTCACTTATCTTTTATCAAACTTTGTTTGAGCGAATTCAAAATGGAGTGAAACAGTTTGGAATTGAGAATAGAAGGACGGGAAAAACACACACACACACCCCAAAAACCCTAGCAAAAATAGCCCTGTATACAGTATACTTTTATGAACCATAAGCCAGTGGAGGGTCTATTTTCTTTACAATGCCAACATCTACCACAACACGAGTCTTCGTTTCATCTGGTAGACCAGCAGAGTATAACCGATCTGCGGCATTTTTTTCCGGGTTGAAGGTGATTATTATGGGTAGAAGCGGAGTGAAGTACTTTGTTACTTTTCTTCTGTTTTCCGATTTTTAAAAAATCATCTATTCTGTTAAACACAAAAATACTTGTATATGTCTGTATAGCGATGCATGTAAATTTTCATCTTTTTACAGAAAAATAGGTGTGTTTGTTAAGTCTTTAAATACAGATCTTTATACAATTGCTACAAATATAAGAAGTCTGAAAATTATTTTTGGACTCAGATTATCAAATGCTATTGGTCCAACATAAAACCATCTTCTCTAGCCAAAGATGACGATCCACGGTGTTAGAGAAACACCGTGGATCGTCACCCTTGGCTAGCGAAGGTGGCATAAAACAAGAAACATATGCAGTGGCGGATTTAGACACCCCCCCCCCCCTAAAATGTTCAAATTTAAGGTAAGTCGCGGTATTTTGTTTGGAAAATGTACTAAACGATAAAAAAAAAGCAATAATTTCTTCCACTCCCGGAGAAATAAATGACAAAATCCTCTTATTTCTTGAATTACTTTATTGGGAGAACCTAATTTTTTCCCCAAAAAACCCTTAAAATTGGGGTCATTTTATTAATTTTACCTTATTAAAATGACAGAAAATAGTACAATGACTTAATAGGAGAAATATTTCAAGCTCCATAAAATCTGTAAAATCCAGGAGCTTTCGGGGGCTTCGCCCCCTGGACCCCCATCAGGGCTTTGCCCTGGAGCCACTGCCTCATAAAATGGTGCCCCCCGTAACCACAATTCCTGGATCCGCCCCTGACATGGGCCACATTGCTCTCCTGAGTCACCTTGGCCCTGCCATTGTTCAGCTGTTGCGATTTATTCCCATGAACATTTTTTACCCCAACCTAGCCCCAAAGGATCAAACACAACTGAAATGAATTCAGATAACACCGAGATGCATCAACACCAATGTGACTAACATGATCTTGCTGTATGGAATGCTATGAAGACCTTGCCTCTTTTTTTTAAAAAGAAATCAACACACAGAATATGAAAGTTCTGTCTTAAATAGTTCAGGAGATATAGTTCTGAAGATATTTAACATGTTACGTTTTCTTAAAAGGAAGTCTTTCAAGGTCAAAGGTCTTGGTATGAAATAAAAGGTATTGCCATAAGAAATCAATAAACAAAATATGAAAGGTCTATCTTGAATAGTTCAGGAGAACCTGAAGATATTTAAAAACTAGGTCCAGTTCCAAGGTCAAGGTCACAAGGTTAAACTTCTCAAAATAATATCTTGCCATAAAGAACCTATACAAAATATGAAAACCCTACCTTAAATAGTTCGGGAGAAATTGAATAAGTCAGGGGGTTTTGAAAAGTAGGTGAAACTACAAGGTAAAAAAAAAAAATCAAACACCACTGTGTACAAGGTCTTGCCACAACGAGTCTATATACAAAATACGAAACCCCAACCTAAAATAATTCCAGATGTATTTAATATATTATGTTTTCTTTAAAGTGGGTTAAACTCCGAATTCAATTTTACAAGGTCAAAGATCATGATATGAAATGAAAAGTCTTGCCATAAGAAATATATATACAAAATATGAAAGATCTGCCTTAATTAGTTCAGGACATTGTATAGGTCGGGTTTTTAACAAAAGAAGGTCAAACTTCCAGTTCAAGGTCAGAAACATACCATTGCATCACATGGAAGGTATTTCTATAAAGAATGTATACACAGAATATATATAATATAAGCCCTAGCTGAAATAGTTCAAGAGATATTTTCAAACATTTTTCCTATACATCAGCATATAACACTTTGATCCCCTATTGTGGTCCTTACCTACCCAGGGGACCGTGAATTGCACAAACATGAATCTACTCAATGTCAGGCTGCTTTCATGTATATTTGAACTTGTTTGGCCCAGTGGTTCTTGAGAGGAAGATTTTTAACGATTTCACCTGTATACTCGCATGTCAAACTTTTATCCCCATTTGTGGCCCCATCCTACCCACGAGAGCCATAATTTTAACAAATTTGAATCTGCACTGTCAGGAAGCTCTCATGTAAATTTCAACTTTCCTCGCTCAGTGGTTCTTGAGAAGATTTTCCCTATATACTCGCATGTTAAACTTTGATCCCCTATTGTGGCCCAACCTTACCCCCAGGGGCCATCATTTGAATAAACTTGAATCTACACTAAGTCAAGAAGCTTTCGTGTAAACTTCAACTTTCCTGGCCCAGTGGTGCTTGAGAAGATTTTTAAAATGACTCCACCATATTTTTGCATTTTCGTGATTAACTTCATTTGAACAAACTTCAACCGCCTTCACCTAAGGATGCTTTTTGCCAAGTTTGGTTGAAATCGGTTCAGTGGTTCTGGAGAAGAAGTCGCAAAATTTTACAGACAGACGAACGACGGACAACGGGTGATCAGAAAAGCTCACTCAGGTGAGCTAATAAGTTGTTCATTGGAAAACCATTCGGCCTTTTCCGTGAAATTACCAAGACAGCAACTGAATACTGCAATTAGAATTGTATTCCTTACGTTCGCCGCAAGTTTATGTCGTACTAATCACTGAACAGTTTTGCAAGCATTAAAGACAAATAATTCATTGTCTCAAAGTTTAAAGAACATCTATTATACTTATTCAAGACGAGTGAAGATAGCAATGGCACATCGTGGGCAACCTTTTGCCAGTCATATCCGATAATATACAATCACCTAACAAACTGAAATTTCCAGTTTTGATTTGATCTATGGCAATATAAGACAAATCTCTGCATCTCGTGCATGGGTGGGTACCACCTGTGATTGAGACCACGTGGTCAGTTTTCTTCTTGATGTCAAGAATAAGATATAGAAAGTGACCAAAGTGTGATCGCAGCTTGATTCTGTTGTAAATTTTATGAAACTATATTATTTGTTTCATTATTTCGTGTGGCAAGTTTTGCTGTTTCATGACATGTTGAATACAACTGTGCACAACATCTGAGTGCTCTGGAAAGAAATATGTCTATTTGACCTTTGACCCACCCTCTTTCAACGTTGTAAACATATATTCCTGTAAATGTGTATATGCCTGTTGTATATAGTTTTCAATTCCCTATGCCATTTTGTGTATCTTTATATGTACACTGGTATAGTGAATTATTTCTTGTTTCTTCTGTTTCGCACAAAAGTTCACATTTCTCTTTTTATTTCTAGTTTCTTTATATTAAGTACCATCATTTTATTAGTATCTAATTAATCTGCGATTATATTACATTGGTAACGTTGCACTTCATTGGATATCAGCTAGGGTATAGCTCGATCAGTAGATTTAGCGACGCGTGAATCCCTAATCTCGACAGATTCGGCTCGGCTGAATATTTGGACTGACGCCTTCATCGAATTTCGGAGCAGGCTCTGGAAATTTACTTTCAGCTTTGGCCGGTTCTAGTAATTAACGTACACTTGGATCAATGATATAATTAATTCAATTTAAGACAGCAAAAATTTAATTATTGTGCGCATTAATCGAACTTTTAATTGAATTATTGTTCTCTGCAATTGATTGTAGCGCACACTAGTTTTATTGTTGATATCATCAGTTCATTCGAAGAGAGCAACAATTCAATTAGAGCGCAGAATGTTATTGATTATTTGAAGAGATCTTGAATTGATGATCTTCAAATAATTAGAGATATTTTCAATTATTTGTGAGTTTATGTTAATACGAATACGAAAGGGGGGGGGGGCTCTTGATAGCAGCGGTACTGATTTTGATTTCCACTTCTTCATTTTTCTGAGTATCCCAATCCAACGAATCCGTCGCTTACAGAAAAAAAAAAGCGTTACAGACATAGTGAAGTTCATTTTGGAGAGAAAAAAATTCTCACCCCAAATTATCTTATTCCTTTCTAATATAATTTTAAAAAGATATATGAATGACATTTTTCAACAAAATGACCTTTACTATGCCCTTTAATGGACATTTTATTTCAATGCTTGGATGAAAATTAGCAAATAGAAAAATGACATATGAAAACGTAACTTTGTTACACTATGAAAAGGTTTTTTTTTGTTTGTGATAAGAAGCTCAGTAATATGGACAAATGAACACCGAGTTCTCCCGAAGCTACTGCGCTGTCAATACATGTATTAACCAAGAAGTCTAATCCTATCAAGTAAGTTATTGTATGTCAGATTACTCTAATATACATGTATTCCTCACTTGAGATTTCCTGAGTTTTGGCTATTTCAATATTAAGATACGTTAGCTATTAGTCGGTATATGACCTCTTGCTTACTCACATCGCGTATCAAGGTGATATTTGAAACCAAAACTGAATGATTCAATGGGTATGAATCAGAATAACCTGGTTACGTCATAAGGATGTGGTTGATAAGTTGTATTCTTGGTGTACAACAAGGAGCCTTTCTCTACCCACTTGTGTCATAGGTTTCTCACCACGAAAACAAAAATGGGCGATGCGACTTTCACTTATACTTTTATACGCAGTAGTGTGGGAAGTGTAAGTTACACAGTTTTACGTATATATTACGTTAATATTGAACTATATAAAAAAAGACCAGTCTGATTCTCAAAAGCGAATGTCATCTTTAGCATTTGCGGTTAGCTGGAATCAGCTGTGGTATAAAACTCGTCGAAAAAGGAGTGGTTATTTAATGGCGGCCGAATATGGTATTACTAGGTAGTTGATATATAGATGGTTTGACAACTTTTACCTTCCACAAGTATAAACATAAGACTTTCAAAAACACAGGCACGATTGAGTCATGGAAATATCCTTTTTATCGGTTTCTTCTCTTCCTTATTGACAGAAAGAATTGCAATGAAGTCACGCTGTTTTATATCTCAACAACTGCTCCTTTGGATCCACCCCATAAAATCAACCAACCACAAATCGCATAACAATAACTATATTAAAAACACATTTAAAAGTTGGTTGTTGTTTTTTAATACAAAATATAAACTACAAAAATTATTTGAATTAAGAAGCCCTCTGTGCCACCAGTAGGTGGAATGAATTTGTCCAGGGGTCGTTATGACGATCTAGTTCCCCAATACAATCTATCATTGGGTAAAATGCTGTCTGACGTGTTTCATACCGATTGTTAGGCCGTTCTTGACACACTGATTTTAATTACGGGTAACTCCGTTTACCTGATCAAGATATAGGGCGCACGGCGGGTGTGATGCTTACTCCTCCCAGGCACCTGATCCCACTTCTGGTTTGTCCAGGGGTCCGTGTTTGCCCAACTCTCTATTTTGTATTGCTTATAGGAGTTATGAGACTGATCACTGTTCGTTATCTTCGCCTTTCATGTACAAAGAAAACAAAAACGGCGACAACCCTTCTCCCTGTCTCACACATATATAATGAAAAAATCCAATCACATACCACTGAGTACCACATACAAGTGTGCTTTGAAAATAAATACAGGTCATTCGTATGATGTCATGACTATCAGTTTGCTAATGCGAAAATGTGATCGTAGTTATAATTTATTATCTTTTTTTTTTTTTTTTTTAGAAAACAGGCATGTCAGTCACTGCTCAAGAATTCCACATCGAACGTTACGCTTTTTAATCCTTTCAAACAATGCGAAATAAACGTATCCAGTGATCATTTAATGAGGGTTCAATTAAAAACAACGGTATAAACTTGTAAAATGCTTTGATCTTTATGGTTTCGTATTGTAATAGATCACGTTTCCCGATACTCATTAATTTCCCGAAGATAATAAAAACAGGTCTTTGAAGCGGGTCAGTGTCACTCAAGCGAATCCTTATCGAGTGGTCATTCAACGCGAGGTCCATGGTTTACTTCAGTAGATAGATGAAAGCCTAGCATCGTGGTCCGGATTAATATGTTTTTGAAAATTTTAATTCTTCTATTGATAGCAGTGGGTAAGTAAAAAAATTTCCGTTTTGAAAAATAGCTACAGAATAAGATCACACTACTTTAATTGAAACTTTCATGATATCTTTATAAACTTGTAAACGGTACCAATCATATTTAATGCACCATAAATACGTAAAATATATAGAAAATAAATCAAGGACAATACTTTATATCCTGGTTTATTGTATGATATTTGATTATATAGTTCAAATCTTTTAGCTTGTTTTAATGTTTGTACGATGGAAAAAAAATAATCATTTAGCAAAAAAAGGTGGGTTTTTTATTTTAAATCATGACTAATATAAATTGACAGTTGCTGAATCGGGAAGATGTGAGTATACTGTGGGAATTTAGGTTACTTGTTAATTTTAGTGTGTTTGGCATATACATGTAAAAGCAGTCCTTTGGTGAAGGTAAAACTATAACACCCAGAAATTACTGATTTACTGATGAGAGACATCTGGTCTGGTTATCAGGCAGTGCCAGTATGTGTTGCATGCGCCATTGGTTAGTAGCAATGAAGATATGACATTAACACATTTCCCAGGATTATCTGGTATAACTCCATATTGCTCCCATTATTTTAATGTCATATTAATATTGACCACAAAAATTCTAATATTATTTCATTGATAAAACGAGTCCAGTTGGTTTGTCTTGTCTAAACTCACCGTGCAATATTGGCGTAGACGAGATTTCAAAAAAAAATCCAGCAAGTTTTATATATACATATATCATTTTAAAAATACCTGGAAGTACGACTGGCCAAGGAGTTGGTGAAACTTTTGAAATTTTTTACACAGGGAGAGGTCCTGGAATTAAATTCAGAGGTTTCCATCGCCCCCACATAAGAGTTATCAACAGACCAAGTGAGTATCCGTTTAATTTCCATGACAGGTCTTAATAAGTAAAATGCTAAGAACATTTTCTCGAAAAATGTTATTGTAATCCTGCGTTTTTCACATTTCAGTACGTATTCCAGTCCGTGAGTATCAGAACATTTACCTAATCCTCTAATCACTAAATGACTCCTGTGTATTTCCATAGGGAACATTGTTCCAATTTTCAGTATACATGTATTCTGTTGATAATTTTTCGATATATATTAATATATATATATATATATAATCCATTTCATATATTCATACATTTTTTTCTTGGAACATTTCCTGGAAGTTATGAATTATGTACTATTAATCTCATGAATGTTAAATGTTTAGAATAGAATAGTTTTAATGCTACGTATTGCTGTTACATAGGGAAAAGTTCGCATATCATCTATATAAATATCGGGGTATATAAAAAATTCAAACACATTTAACAATGATTTTTACTTTCAAATCGTTACATCTTTGCCATAGTACGTCAGTAAATATTTCTGAAATTTTTTATGTTAATTTCATTTAAATAAAAAAGAAGAAGATGGAATTGTATGAAAATATGCCAATGGTCACGTGCAGTTTCAAGAAGAAACGCTTAAATACATGAAATCTTTACACGCATTTCTAATTGCAACAAATGCAAGTCAAATAAAAAAAAAACCTAGCCTATGTTTTCTCTGTGGTGACAAGTGCATAATATGATAGCCTTCGTCACCACCAATGAATATATAGTGCTAGCAAACAGTGACAGAATTATGAGATACGCGAATCACAACGAGTCGTAAAACTGGGCATAAATTAAACAAGAACACACTCGTCACAAATATAACCAGCCTGAAAACATGGCTTAACCACGTGTATGTATACTTTTTATTCTCGCATACTGGTATTGCTCCAGATAACTATCTCCTCGCAAAATGACCATATTCGTTCCTGCATTTCTACCTGGATTCGGCCACACATCTACATGCCCATATTTATGTGCAACTTTACCACCCCCCCCCCCCTGAAAGTCACTCAATACGTAATTTAAGCTACATTTCTAATTTTTAATTATTCTCAGACTTTCAGAAATCATGAAGATTTGAACTTCTAGGTTAATGTAGATGGTAAAAGTCACTGGATGAATGTTTTGAAATTCTTTGTCAAGATGTCACATCACATCAGACGTGTACAAGATTTCGCGTGGATTTCGATGATGCTCGCATGTACATTATATATACCTATTTTACACAAAGATCTCTGTTCCCATTGGTTTTAAATCGTAAAAGGATAAGATCACTGTAAAATTTCGAATTTCCTTGTGTACATTTCAAGATCAAGGGTGGATTTCACAAAAGAATTTACGACTTGCGACCAACTTTACATATTGGAATTTTCGGCTTATTGTTAAGATAATTCACTCAAATGTAAAATAGTGAAGAAATAGTGTTGAAAATTAAGTTTCAGAAACGTTTTAATTTCTTCATTCAAACTAATAACTGTGTAATACAATTTAAGACTTGAGACTTTGTTTTGTGAAATGGGCCCCAGGCTCATAGAATCGGATGGGGGGGGGGGGGGGGGGGGGGGGGGGGGGGGGGGGGGGGGGGGTCATGTCCCCTTACTTTTAACAACGTTTATTTATTTATTCATTTTTTACATGCAAAGTAAGCTATATTGGGTGACTGTCCCTCTTTTTAGCAGCATTGAATGATAAGAAAATAAGCTTGAACTGATGAAATGAAACCATTTAGTGAAGGACGAACAGTCTAAACCCTTTTTTCTCTCCATCCAAAATGTAAGATTTTTACAAAAGCTCATTGAACTCATTTTCGAAACTGAATTTTTTTCCCCGCGAAACCTATGCGTTATGATACTTA
The DNA here is from genome assembly GCF_947568905.1 of Ostrea edulis. Classification (NCBI taxonomy): domain Eukaryota; kingdom Metazoa; phylum Mollusca; class Bivalvia; order Ostreida; family Ostreidae; genus Ostrea; species Ostrea edulis. The sequence goes on from NC_079164.1 coordinate 49,835,439, forward strand.
ACTTTCGCCTTATAACGCGTAACTTTCGCGAAATGCGTAACTTTCGCGATATAACGCGAATAAACGCGTAACTTTTGCTTCGTAACGCGTAATTTCCGCGTTATAGCGCGTAACATTTGCGTTTTAAAGCGTATATTTTGCTTATAAAGACGAAATGTTGGCATAAACCTCAATTTATGGATTAAGGAGGTATGCTACACCAGAGAAATTTGGTATGGATGAAAAGTGGAAGACACGTGCAACAATATTTTGAAATTGAAAACTTTAAAATTTACTTAATTAGTAAAAAAAAATATGCAGTTTTCGTAGAAAGCAATCTGAAAAAAATTTAAAACCCCTATTGGACTCGAACCCGCTTCCTACAGTTCACCAGTCGACGTGCTAATCTACCCAGTTACGCGGATATTTGAATTGAATAAACAAATAATGCTGATATTTATATTTCCTATTCTGTCAATGTCGCATAAACACCACCTGATAATACTTAAAAGCCAGGCCCCAGTGTCATGTAACAAACTTGAATATTGTTCGAGAATATTTTACTTATATGGAGACGTCACCACTGCCGGTGAAGGGCTGCAAAATTTAATCCTATGCTCGGCGCCTATGGCCATTGAGCAGGGATGGATCTTTATCGTGCCACACCTGCTGTGACACGGTACTTCGGTTTTTACGGTCTCATCCAAAGGGTCGTCCCATTCAGTCGCCTCTTACGACGAGCAAAAGGGTACTGAGGACCTATTCTAACTCAGATCCCCACGGGACGTTTTCACAAAGATCGTGTTTAGTGTAATCAATGTACTTGAACCAATGATTTCAATACAGGTAATACTTAAGATTTGTTTCCTAAAATGTAATATTTCAATAATTCGTCATAATGTAACCAAACGTATGGAGCGTTCAAACCAAGACAAAATTCTGGATTCTTGCCGGAATAACGCTTAGGAAATAGAGATAAACAGGTTTTTTAATACCTATTAATCCCTCCATTTTATAAAATTGAAATGCAGGAATATGTGTGACAAAGGTATTTTTTAAAAAAATTCCAACAAGTTGTTTTAGACGTTGAATAATTTTCAGTATTTTCTTTTAATTTATATGCTCATAAATTCTAATATTTTCCGATAATTTTTTAATGTCTTACAAGTTACAACCTAGATTCAGTAAAGCTTCCAAACATCGATCGGCCAATTAATTAGACAATGATCAATTTGTTACAGCAGTGAAGCCCCTTTTATTGTTTACACCTGCCAGGTATAGGTATACCAACATACATTTACATCCCATTTTGCGTCTGTGTATAAAACAATAGCTTACGCACTTTTCGCTCCAGTGACCACAGATCGCCGTTATACTCGCCGCTCCAATGAGTAGATATCTTCTAATTTTGTATTTAATTCTTTTTTGGTGGCAAAATTGCATTATGAGGGTTTTCCCAGGTTTTCTAAGGAATCAAAACAAAATGTAGATTAAGGATTGTTTACTCAATAACATAACATACACCCAGAGACTCAGAGGTTGATAATCCATTAGTTATTCCTGGACGAAATTTTATAACCCTGTATCAAAAGTTGGTGTTAACTAAGCAATACTGGTATTAATCAATTACAAATATGAAATCTACTTGGCATTAAATAAAACTTTAATAGCAGATTTGCCAAACATTTTGAAATATGCGTGTGTGAAATGTATGCCTGTGTATATACAATGTACAGGGGCGGATCCAGGAATTGTGGTTACGGGGGACGCCACTTTATGATGAGGCAGGGGGTCTGGGGGCTGCCTTGAGGCTCCCAATGGGTCCATAGGCGCTCCCCAGCTTAATTGTTAAAAAAATATATATCTACTATACTATAAACATTATGTTTATAGTATAGTAGATATATATATATTTTTAACAATTAAGCTGGGGAGCGCCTATGAATGGGTCCAGGGTGAAGCCCTCATGGGGGCCCAGGGGGCGAAGCCCCTGGAAGCTCCTGGATTTTACAGGTTTTATAGAGCTTGAATTATATTTCCTATATAGTCATTTGTACTACTTTCTATCACTTTTTATAAGGTGAAATTAATAAAAATGACGCAAATTTTAAGGTTTTTTGGAAAAAAAATTCAGTTCTCCCAATAAAGTAATTCAAGAAATCAAAAGATTTTGTTATCTGTTTCTCCGGGAGTGGAAGAAATTATTGCTTCTTTCATCGTTTAGTACATTTTTCTAAACAAGATACCACGATTTACCTTAAATTTGAAAATTTTAGGGGGGGGGGGGGGGGGACCGCCCCCCTTAAATCCGCCACTGATGTAGTCCTTCACGTGGAGGTTATTTATAAATGCATAAACGTCAGTCTTCGTTCATAGTAATGATCACGGGTTCCTGTTTTAATAGAATATTTCTTGTTCTAAAACGAAAAATACGCTTTTATTCGCATTACAATGTGTTTATTCGCAAAAGTTTCGCGTTATAACGCGAGAAAAAAAATTCAGCCACGAAAATGAGCTCAATGGGTATTCGTAAATTATCGCACAAATGTGATAACTAAAAATTTTTTCAGAAACCATATATATATATATATATATATATATATATATATATTGTAAATCCCTCTCTAGACTGTTATAAAAGCTATACTTGTATAAATTGTTTATCTGTTTAAATGTCAAGTTAGAACAGAATTAAAAAATTAAATATGATGACAATTCATGTACATGTATATACCAGAGACATATGTTTCTGTATATTATACCTTAGTCTGGGTTGATGTACCTAATCTAACAATTCCATATATTGTACTGGTAATCTGTATAGGCTTCACAACATGGATAACAATTTGGAAATTCTGAAATTCACTGGGTGGTAGTAAAAGCTAAATTCACATAGAACAGAATAGAAATAGAACAAGAGCCTTATTCTTATGGATTGTGTTTCTAATCATATTCTTTGTTCACTTTCAGCTTATCCAGTTACAAAAACAAGTGAGTACAAATTAAAATAACTAACTAAATGATAAAGTTTTAATTAAACTGTAGCAGTAAAACAGAGGAACGTGCTTTGATTATGTCAAGATGTTTTACTACAATATACTTATTCTAAGAAAATTACAGCAATATCTTTCACTTTACAGACATTATTCATCAAGCAAAGCTATACCTTTAATTCTAGAAGATATCTCATTAAGATAAAGATATCTCTCTCAGAATGCTTGTTGTAGTGAGTGTGCATGTTGCCCATAATATTGCCTTTCACTTAGATGTTTTTAAGAGATATTTCTTCCACTCACAGACACATACATTGTATCTCTTTCATTAAGATATATATAGGATCTCAGCGAGGGGATAGAAAACACACAACTCATTGAATAGAAATCAAACCACAAACCACAAACCATGGGAGATTCTTTTCATCAAATGTTAATTATTGCGCGCATTAAATGAATTGATGATAGCATTAATTCTTCTGCTGAATTGATGCTGAATTGATGCGCACTTTAATTGAATTAATGATCTCTTCAAATGAATTAATGATATCAACAATTGAATTGATGCGCGCTACAATTCAATTAAAGAGAGCAATAATTGATATAATGCGCACATTAAATCAATTGATGAGAGCAATAATTGAATTGATGCGCGCATTAATTCATTTGATGAGAGCAATAATGGATTTAATGCGCGCATTAATTCAATTATTGCTCTCTTCAATTGAATTAATGATATCTTTAATTCATTTGAAGAGAGCAATAATTCTTTTAGAGAGAGCAACTAAATAATTAAAGATATCTTCAATTCAACATATCCACAATTGAATTAATGATCTCTTTAATTGAATTGTTGCTCTCTTTAAAAGAATTGATGCGCGCATTGATTCCTTATACAAAAGCATTGTAAATAATTAAAGATATCTTCAACTGAATTAAAGAGATCATCAAATTATTTATACCGAGCTCTAAATTAATTATTGTGAGCAATATTTCCACGAAATTGATGCTCTCATCAATTGAATTGAAGAGAGCAATAATTGAATTAATGCGCGCATCAAATCTATTATTGCTCTCATTAATTCAATTGATGCTCTCATCAATTGAATTGAAGAGAGCAATAATTGAATTAATGCGCGCATTAAATAAATTATTGCTCTCATTAATTCCATTGATGTGCGCATTAATTCAATTGATGAGAGCAATAATTGAATTGAAGCGCGCATTAATTCATTTGATGAGAGCAATAATTGATTTAATGCGCGCATTAATTCAATTAAAGAGAGCAATATGTGAATTGATGATATCTTCAAATAATTGAAGATATCTTCAATTGTTTGAGTTTATGTTAATTTGGCGCTCCATATAAACAAACTATGTAAAATTTACTTTTTGATGTTTGCAACATCACAAACGGCAAAGGAAAACATAGTGTACATAATAATTAAAATTTATGTATTGTATTGTTTATTGGCTTTAAGCCTTACGGCTCATCAGCATAATACATATTCAATTACAAAGTATAAACAAAAAAAGATGTATACAGTATGTAAGATTTATGTAATGGGTGATATCCACTGGATAAGGGAGTAAACATGTGATAAAAATTCTCAATGGATGAAAGATATCTTTCTAAGTAAAAGAGATATTGCTTGAAGTAAATAAAATATATGATATCATTGAAAAGAGAATTTTTTCATCTTAAGAAATATAGTTGGAATAAAAGAGACATATTTTTTGTTCAAGGAGATATCTTAAATCACTAAACAAATATTTCTTGTTATAAATGAGAAATCTATAGTTTTAACACCTTGTATTTGGAATAAATAGTGAACTAGCAAATTGTCGTGGACTTAATTGATTCACATGTAATGAAGCTCTTCAAAAGAGAAAAATGTACTCATTTAATATTGTTCAGTACCTTGATTGTCCTGAAAGATAAAATAATTTCTGTTTGTTTGCAGAGTTCATAGATCGACACAGTAAGTAATGAACTTATCTTCACTGTTAACTAACAAAATCAGAGATTTCTTAATAGCTATTGACAATATCTATATACCATATGTAATATTATGATCACTTTTATTTATTCATTGTTTTAAAAAAAGTATCATCTTAAATATTTATTTATTGCAGTTCCAGTCTACAAAAGGATTCATATACCCATTATAAAAAAGATTCCTGTAATCCGGACCGTGATAGTCAGAGAGAAAATTCCTAAACCAGGTGAGGGAAATTGGAAAAATCATGAAGCCACAAATTACTTTAGAAATGTGGTATAAGGATGAATACTACTCCAGAGAAAAAATGGAGGTTATGTAACAGGAAGGGAGAAAATGCAACAGACCAGACTGGGATTCGAACCTGGGCCCCTTGAATCTCTAGTCAGGTGCTCTACCACCTGAGCTATCTGGCCACCGGTGATCGAATCTGGTTGACCGCTGCAGTTATGTACAATAGTTTGAAATTGAAAACTTTCAAATTCACTTTATTTATTCAAAAAATGCAGTTTCAGTAGAAAGAAATCTGAAAAAATTCTAAAAACCTCTGCTGGACTTGACTTCGTAATTATCTACAAATTAGAGTTGATGTGCTAATTAACCTACTGAGCTACTTAGCTAGGCATTTAAATCCATAAGAAATACACAGATATTGCTGGTATTTATATTTTTATTCGTATTTAAAAGGAAGTTAGCCATTATGACAATGTAGTGTATACCTCCTTAAAAACATCAGTGGTTGACTGTCTTTGAATGACAAGCTTCCACCAAGAAGTATATTTTGTACATGGTTCCAAATACACTCTGTGAACATATGTGGGGGCAGACAAAGACAATAAGGAGGGGAGAGATGGGATGAGGAGGAATAGAAGTGAGGAAGAGAAGGGGTGGGACAGGTGAACCCCTGTCCATCCCATTTCTAATACAGTAATATTTGTATGTATCAATTACTATGAATATGAAGGTATAATAGAATTTAATTTAACATATATCAAACTTATTGTTAATTATCTTCTGTAGTTCCCGTTCCCAAGGAAATAATCAGGACAATCACAAAGCGAGGTAAACATGGAATTGTTGATATACATTAATTAGTACAGACCAGTACATTTCAATGTATCTAAAGTCCATCTTTCATATGTTGTAATTCTGTATTTTTACAGTTCATGTGCCAGTTATCAAACACGGTATGTAGTTTTACTCCAAATATTCCAGAACTATGAGTGAAAATTCAAGCATGTACCACACCCATCGGAGGGGGAGTTTGAAGATCTTCACAAACTCCCACCCCACAGCACAGCATTTGTGAAGGTTTTAGGTATTCAGAATGTGCTGTCTATTTCAGTCCCGGTTACCCGTCGTGTTCCTGTCATTTATGAAGTCCCTGTGGACAGACCAGTACCTGTAGAGAAACCAGTGATTGTGGAGAAACCAGTCCCGGTCCCAAAAGAAGGTAAAGAACACCGTTAATGTGGAACAGACCAGTCTTTAATGACTACAAGGACAGGTCTTTACACCCAAAGAATAGTATTCAAAATATAACAAATATCCCCAGTAATCTTCAACATTGCTAACCTGATATTTTTAATATCCATACATGAAGATTTTATTTCATGTAATGGAGTTCAACAATTTATTTCATGCAATTGAGTTTAATAATGTTACCAAAATAGTCTGATAGATATATGTATCAGATGCATAATAAATTCAATTACTTATTGATGAATGCCTCACCATATTCTACATGCAAAGTTTAGATGTTTTTGGTTTTCTATAGTACCTGTTCCCGCACCTTTCCCAGTGTTTCCAAAAGAACAAGGTTTGTGTGCATCAATATTTTAAAATATGCCAAGAAATAAATATGTTTTGATGTTCCTGAAATTCATAAACAAACAGAAAGCAATCTTTGTGTTATACTGCATCTATTTACAATACTTATTTTATATATTATAGTTGGAAAACCAGCAGATGGAGGCACTGTTGTTGTTGGTAAATATAATTGCACACATTTGCATGAAGAGCAGGCCAGGTTCTAAGATTCTTTCTTCTGGGTTTACTATTTCTTTTAATCTTAAAATAGTATCACCACAAAAATGTTCTGATTTACACTCAGGATGACTAGTCAACTAAATGAGATGATGTAAATTAACAGATGCTGGAAAAAGCGGTGGAAAATTTAATGACTTCGGTGTCCAAATTGGTGGAGGAGGCAACGTTAACACTGGAATTGACCCAAGAATTGGAAAAAACATAGGAGACAGATTTGCGGGAAGAGGAATTGATGTTAATATGAAGGACATTGATTTGAAGATTGGTGGTGGAGGAATTGATCCTGGTTTCAATCGGCCAATAGGTGGAGGTGGAATAGATCCCGGATTTAACCGCCCAATAGGTGGAGGTGGAATAGATCCAGGATTTAACCGCCCAATAGGTGGAGGAGGAATTGATCCTGGTTTCAGCCGGCCAATAGGTGGAGGTGGAATAGATCCAGGTTTCAGGCGGCCAATAGGTGGAGGTGGAATAGATACAGGTTTCAGCCGCCCAATAGGTGGAGGTCGAATAGATCCTGGTTTCAGCCAGCCAATAGGTGGAGGTGGAATAGATCCAGGTTTCAGCCACCCAATAGGTGGAGGTGGAATAGATACAGGTTTCAGCCGCCCAATAGGTGGAGGTCGAATAGATCCTGGTTTCAGCCAGCCAATAGGTGGAGGTGGAATAGATCCAGGTTTCAGCCACCCAATAGGTGGAGGTGGAATAGATCCAGGTTTCAACCGCCCAATAGGTGGAGGTAGCATTGATCCAGGTTTCAGCCGGCCAATAGGTGGAGGTGGAATAGATCCAGGTTTCAGCCGCCCAATAGGTGGAGGTAGCATTGATCCAGGTTTCAGCCACCCAATAGGTGGAGGTGGAATAGATCCAGGTTTCAGACGCCCAATAGGTGGAGGTAGCATTGATACAGGTTTTAATCTCCCAATAGGTGGAGGTGGAATAGATCCAGGTTTCAGCCGCTCAATAGGTGGAGGTAGCATTGATCCAGGTTTTAATCTCCCAATAGGTCGAGGAGGAATTGATCCAGGTTTCAGCCGCCCAATAGGTGGAGGTGGAATAGATCCAGGTTTCAGCCGCCCAATAGGTGGAGGTGGAATAGATCCAGGTTTCAGCCACCCAATGGGTGGAGGGGGAAGAATTGATCCTAATTTTAATCAGCCAATTAGTGGTGGAGGAATCGATTCTGGTTTTAATAGACCAGTAATTGGCATTGATCCTCAGCCACCTATTGGTTCTGGATTCAACCTTCCAAGCAGAGGAGTTGATGGTGCCGTCCCAGTTGATCCGCTGGTTGATACTGGGATAGGACCAACAAACACAGGTGTTGGATTTGGTGGCTCCATCAGTGGTGGTTTGGGTGTTGAACCAAACTTTGACCGTCCATTCGATAATGGTTTCAATGGTGTAGACAATTCATTCGGAGGATTTGAAGTCAATGGTAATGGTATTGGTGATAATGGTTTTGGAGCATTTGATGCCCAACTGAACGCTATAGCCCAAAATCAGGGTGGATTTAATGGCCAGGGTGGAGCCATCGGACAAGGAATTTCAGGTAATTTCCCCACTAAACACATACTAGTATTTTGACTCTAAGAATCAGTCACAGAAGTTATATGCAATTGCTGTTTTAATATTTTTCTTTCAGCTACTGATTTGGGATTACCTCGTGCACGTAAGTTTCAAAACTTATAACAGACCTTCATCTTAGCATGAGGACAGTAACGGCAGGGGTAGTCTAACCTATAACACATTATATATCATATTTATTTACATTGCTTCAGGCTTGCATTATTCATTAAATTACTGACTGACCATCAGTGTCATCAGTTCAATTTAAAAAAATCTTTTCTATAACTTTATAATCTTCTGTAGCAGAAACTTAGTAAACCATAACACATACATATTTGTAGAAGGATTTGGAGGACTCAGATTTGGAGGTGGGCTTGACAATGGATTTGGAGATTTGTGTAAGTTTATTTTTCTTAAGGGGGGGGGCAAATTTGATTCTGAAAAATCAGGAAGAAATTAAAAGTTCTATGTTTTCTTTTGTAGTTGATTCAAACGTAGATCTCTCAAATAAGTATCACCATTATAATTCATGATAGGATAATTTAGGCATATAAAACCATCTCTGACAAATTCAATTTTTCTGTATATGTGAATTTCATAATTTTAGCAAACCTGGGAAGAGGGTCCGTGGGTCAAGCAGGTAACAATGCTTTCACATATTTTGAATTTGTTATTTTGGACTCATGTTATCCTTACAAATACCCTGGATTTTGAAAAACATTAACATGTCCTTTTTCAAATTTCAGGAATAGCACCGGCTGCTTTTACTAGTCCATTTGGTGACAATGGAGATGCTTTGAGGACAATATGTAAGTTCTTTAAACAGCCTTGTTTTTACTGTAGTTTAATTTTCCCAGAGAGATCAATCCATGTTATTAAACAAGATGCCCACAGGCCTTATTGGTTACCTGAGTATTGGTTAATATTATCACTAGACCCAATGGCTACAAAATCTATAATAATTTTCCTGTTCTACTTAACATGTATATCTAAATTTTAATATTCAGTAAACAAGAGGCCCATGGGCCACATCGCTCACCTGAGTCACCTTGGCCCATATCTGAAGACTTTCAATATATATTTGCATGTAAAACCTTAGTCCCTATTATGGCCCAAACTACCCTTTGCAAACTTGAATCTACACTATATCAGAAAGCTTTCATGTAAATGTCAACTTCTTTGGCCCAATGGTTCTTGAGAAGAAGATTTTTAAAGCTTTTTCCTATATTTGTATGTAAAACTTTGAACCCCCCCCCCCACTTGTGGCCCCATCCTACCCCCGGGGGGCCATGATTTGAACAAACTTGAATCTGCACTATGTCAGAAAGTTTTCTTGTAAATATCAGCTTTTCTGACTCAGTGGTTATTGAGAAAAAGATTTTAACTATATATTTGTATGCAAAACTTTGATCCCACTTGTGGCCCCATCCTACCCCCGGGGGCCATGATTTGAACAAACTTGAATCTGCACTATGTCAGAAAGTTTTCATGTAAAAATCAGCTTTTCTGGCTCAGTGGTTCTTGAGAAGAAGATTTTTAAAGATTTTCCCTATATATTTGTATGTAAAACTTTGATCCCCTATTGTGGCCCCATCCTACCCCCGGGGGCCATGGTTTGAACAAACTTGAATCTGCACTATGTCAGAAAGTTTTCATGTAAAAATCAGCTTTTCTGGCCCAGTGGTTCTTGAGAAGAAGATTTTTAAAGATTTTCCCTATATATTTGTATGTAAAACTTTGATCCCCTATTGTGGCCCCATCCTACCCCCGGGGGCCATGATTTGAACAAACTTGAATCTGCACTATGTCAGAAAGTTTTCATGTAAAAATCAGCTTTTCTGACTCAGTGGTTCTTGAGAAGAAGATTTTTCCTATAACAAACTTGAATCTGCACTATGTCAGAAAGTTTTCATGTAAAAATCAGCTTTTCTGGCTCAGTGGTTCTTGAGAAGAAGATTTTTCCTATATATTTGTATGTAAAACTTTGATCCCCTATTGTGGCCCCATCCAACCCCAGGGGCCCATGATTTGAACAAACTTGAATCTGCATTATGTCAGGAAGCTTTCATGTAAATCTCAGCTTTTCTGGCTTAGTGGTTCTTGAGAAGATTTTTAAAGTTTTTCCCTATATATTTGTATGTAAAACTTTGATCCCCCCTTGTGACCCCATCCTACCACCGGGGGCCATGATTTGAACAAACTTGAATCTGCAATATGTCAGGAAGCTTTCAGGTAAATTTCAGCTCTTCTGGCCCAGTGGTTCTTGAGAAGAAGATTTTTAAATGACCTCACCCTATTTTTGCATTTTAGTGATTATCTCCCCTTTGAAAGGGACATGGTCCTTCATTTGAACAAACTTGAAAGCCCTTCACCCAAGGATGCTTTTGGCCATGTTTGGTTGAAATTGGCCCAGTGGTTCTGGAGAAGAAGTCGAAAATGTGAAAAGTTTATTAGACAGACAGACAGACAGACGACGGACAAAAAGCGATCAGAAAAGCTCACTTGAACCTTTGGTTCAGGTGAGCTAAAAATGAAACAAGATGTGCTCTTATAACATAATGCCCCCAAAAGTGCCCATACTGATGAAAGATTTTACATACGGTAATATAATATACACTTTAACATTATATGACTATTTTGAACCCACTCTAGAGTCAGAACCCTGGGGTTTTAAATTTACAATTTTGGCCCATCCCTTTCTGCTTTTCCTTAATATGCATTCAGTTTTTCTTTACAGTATTAGCAAAATTAAAGAAGTTATTCAAATGATAAAGACATTTAATCACTATGTCATTGACTATTTTGGCTCCAGCCTGTTACCAAATTCCCTGCCCCTGGTATCATGAAATTTACAATTTTGGTAAAGGGCTACCTGCTCCTTCTAAATATCCAATAAATATACATGTGTATGTTTGTATGTATTTTATATGCAGGACTATATTAAAAACTAGCATTGTTGCTGAATATGTCATCCTGGATGAATAAAGACCTTATTATAATTTAAATTTAGGATAGCATTATACAAGATGTTATTTAAATGTTTTATTCATATGACTATATACTAAGTTTGGCTCCAACCTCTACTCAGGGATCATGAAATTTACAACTTTGGTAGGGGCCTTCCTGCACTACATGGACTATGCATTTATTTTTTTTAAATACAGATGTGCAGTTATACAGAAAATTTTTGAAAATCGGTCAATTATCGTCCCAATCCCAAAGCCCCAGGGATGCAGGAATCCTGAAAATTTACAATTTATGACTCCCTTGTCCCAAAGATGCTTTATGCCAAATTTGAAAAGAATTGGAATAGAAGTTACATGTATCAAGAGGTTAAAAATGTTCAATTGTTAAAGCATATGTTACACAATGGACAGTGATGGATGCAGACCAATTGAAATAGTGACCCAGGTGACCTAAAAATGCATTGAAAATAATATAACCATAGCCTTTACAAAACATGGAAATGATAAACCTTAAATTCAAAAATGAAACATACTTCCAGGAAATAACCAGGAGTAAATTCAAAGCATAACTTAGTTTTCTCAAAGAGCTAGATAATTCTAGTTTGTTTGTATTACAGAGGTATAAAGCAATAGAAACATGGGGTAATTTACACTACATTATACTTAATTCCATACTATTAGCTCCCCTGAACTGAAAGGGAACTTTTCTGATTCTATTTCAAGTCATCTGTAAACTTTTAACATTTGTGGCTACTTCTCCAGAACCACTGGGCCAAAGGAGATTCAAGTTTGTTCAAATGAAGGATCAAGGCCACTTCCAAGGGGAGACAATTAACAAGTAATAAAAATAGGTTGGGGTATTTATAAAAAAAAATCTTCTCAAAAACTATTGGTCCAGAAATTTCAAATTTGCATACAATGAGTTCAAACAATGAACACAAGACCACAGTTGGTGTAGAAAGTTTTACATCTAGGAACATACAAAAAACTTCTTTAAAACTCCTCTTCTCAAGAACCACATGGGTACAATTTGTCAGATTACTGTAAACCAACTATTATTTGCAGCTATACTTTATTTCACAATTCGCCTGAGTAAACCTGTTCGCAGTGAGTAATTTTCACGATAGAGCCTTTTTTGAGCTTATGACAGTTATTCAAGGACTGGTTTGCGACAAATATTTGCGATGATGAGGTTCTTGCGAAGTTTTCTCGCACGTTAATAAAAGTTGGTTTACAGTAATATGCGAGTATCCTCGTGTCAGGCAGTTTCAAGTTGCTCATACCATGCCCATCCCCCTGAGACAAGGACATGTGTAGGGCCACAATAAGGTTTTTAGGTTTTACAATTAGAAATAATACATGCATATAGGAAATTTCTTTATTTTAAATCACAAAGTTACAATTTGTCAAATTAATATACAATCATCATATCTAAAATCACAAAGTTGCAATTTTTCAAATTAGTGTGCAATCATCATAATTATTATGATGTAGATTCAAGATTTCTCACACAATGACCACCCTTGACTAGGGTGAGGGGTGGAGGCACAATAGGGATTTAAAAGTTTCACAAATGTATTATTTTGTATTATACTAAGGTTGGAGCTTATCCCCAGAGTCACATATTCCTCCTGGAAGGAAGATCAATCCATCAATCAGAAAGGTTGACCTTTAGCTCAAGCTGCTACCCATTCAACAGCTGGGTAATGCAATCAATATTGACTTTAAAAATGAATATTACCAAGAAAACTTTTGTGGATATTTTACAGAATGGTGATAGGCAAGAAGTGGGTGTGGCTTGAGAGATGAAGACCACATAACAGGTTGGATTAGGGCCCAGAAGACAGCTCCCAGCCATGCATGCTTCTTTCATCCTTGTTGATTACTATTAAATTTATTATATATTTTGGTGGGTTTTTTTTTTGCACAAACAGCAAAGTGCTGCTAATTCTGAATGTTGTCACCAAACTTTAAGCAAAGTATTAAATGATTTAACACTTTGAAAGTTGCTGAGTGTTTGATATATGATAGGTAAAGTTATATGTTAAACTCCTAATTCATACAAAAGAAGAGGCAATGCTTCTTTGCTATCCAATCAATAAAGAAAATATAATTGATTTGGATTAAAATGCAAAATCAAAGCCCCATTTGTACAAAACAGAACTTCAAAACAAAATTATGGCCAAGACTTTTTATCAATGACCCAATTTACAAACGACCATGGTTCAAGTTCAATACACACCTTTTGAACATATAAGAATTTACAAAGTTATGGCCTAGAACACATATTTCTAACACTTTACATAGATAAGCACAGATTTTAAACTTGATATGGAGAACATTTAGTGTAAGAGGATAGAGATATTCATATCAATGGAAGGTATCTATAAAATGCAAGACTGCAAGTGGAAGATCTGTAATTTACCATTATCTATACCAGTGTTTCTGCAGTTGAGGCTTGATTATTGTTTGGAAAATTGTTCATATTGCTTTTTCATTGGCCAAAATACAGTAATATAGTCAAAGCATCCCAAAAATATATCACTAATACCAGTTTTGAAATGATTGGTCAACCAATACAGATCAAGTCCAATCATACCTCCTGGGGAAAATTCCAACTTTGGATAGCATGAATGGCCAAGGATTTGCGAGAGTAGCACACCTGAAAACCTTGGTTAGCAAAGATGCCAGTGTTTATGACCCACACCAATTTACCTTCATCCAAGGTCATCATATACTGTCTCATCATAAGCATATAATGTGTCATGTATGAGGGACTACTAAGTTGTTAGAACTCATTCCTAATCTGATTTGATATTAAAATATGTTAAAAACAAAAACATTCCCACTTTTTTTTTACCAGTGACCTTGCCCAAATGACTTGTATCATGGCATGATATACTGCCTGATTTGTGCCTAGTATATTGTATCACTGTCGATGTCTCTCCTTTACAAAGTTATATGCACTAGAACAGGTATTTCTAATGGGCTTTTTTTTTTTTCCATTGATGACCTTGAAACAATGGATCAAGGTTATAACACATGTTCATTAACAACCATTGAGCCATATGACCTTTTTCTCTAAATATTACAAAGTTGTAGCTCAACAAATACCTTAGACTTCTCTCAGTAGATGTATTCATCTTGGCTAAATCTGAATTCATGATGACATACTTTCTGTTTATACTTGTAAATAGCGTCTGAGCTTTGTCTACATTACACAGTTTTAACCCAGACAAATTCAGTTAGTGACCTTGGCAAAATGACTTAGTCATGACACACATCTGACAATGAGCAGCGTCTGAGAGAGATGTGACCTTCTACTACCTCTTCATTACCAAATGATGACCCGGAGTTGGATGCCTGGCGCATAGACAGAAAGGCATGGCGATTCCTACAGGGTCCATCATACTATACATCTCACTTGTTTGCTAGATATTGTGGTATAAAGATGGGTATTTTTAAAGATTTAAAACATTTTCAATATATGATTCACATAGCTACTGGAGTCTGACCCCCCCCCCCCCCTCCTCAACTATGAATTTTACAATTTTGGTATGGACCATTATGTTCATGGTAACTTTTATCCAGTTTATGCGCTAGATGATCAAGAATCAAGAAAATGATGTTCAAAAGATTTTATGTATTTTCACTAATGATATTCTTATACATGTATAACCATGTCCTGGGGTCATGAATTTCACAATTTGGGTAGAGACCACTAAATTCATTATATTTATGAATCCAGTTTATGTGCTAGATGTTCAGGAATTTTAAAAATACATGTATTTCATCCATCTTTTATTTAAGATCTAAGTAGCCACATCCCAAGGCCTATACCCAAAACCAGGAGCCAAATATTTAAGAATTTCAGAGACCTGCCTAATCATAATTTTTCATCCATTGATGATATATTGCCAGGCTCGATCACTGATGGCCAGATTTCTCAGTTTTTAAAGCACCTGACAAGAAAAGGGGTGTCACGTTCAAATCCTGGTTTGTCTGTTACATTTGGTGCTGTAGACCAGTCCCTGGAACTGACAGGTAAAAATGCCTTCAAAGATTTTGGGTTGATATCTTCAAGGTGTGAAGACATTTAAGAAGGAAGGAACAATGTGGTCAGATAGGTTCAACCACTATGCCAGAGGGCTCAGTTGTTAGATCACCAGACTGAAGACTATGTTTGCAGTATGAAAAAGAATGGGGTGAGGACTGAACATAACCCAAGATTAAACACAATACAATCGGTATCACTTGCTCAATTAAAATCAAATATATAATTCTTATAGAACTTTGGTGGTGGCCTGTTCCATTATAAATGAGTAAAACCTCAAGGATATGCCATGATTACAAAGCACCTCACTGAAATCATACATTGATAAATCAGGGTGGTACTCCATCTTTTATTTATTATAAGATCATGGGCCATGGTTTGATCAACCTTTTTTTTCTGTGTTATATGAGGAAGCCATCAAATTTAAGCTTTACCATTTCTCACTCGGCACATTGTAAATTTTATCAAATTAGAAAATCTAACAGATAGACACTAGCGAAATACACACATACAGCCATACCTTTATCTTACTTTTGCTTCTATGGCTTGTTGGACAAGAAATACTATTACATGTACTGATATGTTTTGAAGGTAAAACATCCCAGCAATTGAAACTTCTTTAAAAAGGAGCATCAAATTCTTTCAGTGTTTCACTGGAAGAGTAAATTGCTTGTGACAGTATATCCAAGTATTTGCTCTCTGATTGGTTTCATCATCTTTATTAAAATTTGTACATCACAACTTGCACATAAACTAGAAATATCACAATGAATGGCCCCCTTCTTGATAGTCAGCAGCCAAGTTAAAACACTCAAAACAAACATGTCATACTGGTAGATCCTGGAACTGGTGTAATTGTTTTGATGAGTATTTTTCCAAGTTTTAAAAATTACCATACAACTTATTGTTTGTCCTTAAAACCCATGCTTTTCAGCAGCTGAATAGCCTCCTCATGAGCCTACAAAACAAAATATTTTAATATGAAAATTGAAAAGCAAGTGCAAGTGTTTTTTCTTAAAAATCACTTTCAAATTAGATTTTATGAAAGGTGAGTGAAATTCTAAGCTACATGTATAATAAAAATGTGCAATTACCATTGTCTTTGGCAAATGGCCTATTTTCCTTGGAAGTATACGAGTATTTGTCAATTAGAGTTTAGATATTTTTAATAATCTAATAATTTAACGATTGAGAGGGTAAAGTAATGTGAAACAGATTGTCAAACTGAGTTAGAAAGTTGAGGTGTTTCTAGCAAAAATAGGTGAGAACTTGTTCACAAGATATTCTTACATCAGAAATATTAACTCGGGGAGCAAATGCCAGATAGACTTTGATAGTTCATATCAAATTGTATATTGTTAAATGAGAGGGTATATATGAACATTATTAAATTAATTTGACTTATTGTTTACATAGATTCTGTGAATTATCACCAAATGAAAAACATAAATATGGAATGAAAACCAGGAAATTCCTCTTCAGTAACTTTAAATATCAATTTAACCTTAATGCAATGCACATAGATTGACTAGTAAGTTATTGAGAATCAGAACTAGCTTTCTGTGTCTGCAGAGAAAAAAGTTCAAAGTTACTAAAAGATGAAAATATCCCAGACCAGCTAGCATTTTGTAGTTACTGGTTTTCGTGAAGTAAATTTAATTCCCCAGGAAAACCCTTCAACAAATTAGGTACGATGGTACAATTTTGATGGTCCCTAACAATTAAATTTGTGGTGCCCATGATTTAAAGAATTTCTGATGTCACCTTCTTGTCATCTGGTTTAAGGACAGGATAATCCCGGGCTTTGAGTAGGTAAGTTTTTGCTTCCACATAATTTTTCATCCTTAGATGGGTTTTACCAATCATCAGTAAATTCATACTGTAGAAGTTTGGATTCACTATAATAAATAAAAGAAACCCAGAATTATCACAGCTCACAATTTATTCAAGTAATAAGCTTAGCTAATCCATGTTACGATGTATTTGTACAATCAATATAATTTTCATTAACTATCATGTGAATAATGTTACCGATATGAATACTTCAATATCTGATAAGAGTACAGCCTAATTCACTTACTTTGAAATTGCTTATTGTTATTACTTGTTTTGAAATAAGGGTTATTCCAAAATAACTTTTTCTCTTGTCTTTGCATTAAAGTATCAGATGATTAAAATCACTTGTTTTGAAGAAAAAACTTAATTTGAATTGAATTAACAGTCCACTGAATTTCAATTCATCCAGAGTGTATACACATGTATAGGGAGATTAGCTGCCTCCAGAAACATAGTGATTCACAAACACATTTAATTAATTTTGCATTTAATTTCATAGACAGACTAGATCCAGTGCCATGAAGTTTAAATTAATGTAGATTTACAGTTGTGGATACCTAACATCTAGTTCTATTTTGTTAATAACTCTTACCTTCCTCTGCTAGCTGAAAATAGTGCAGTGCCTGCAAATAGACCCAAACAGAGATTGAGAGATCAAAATGTACAATTATGTTTTAAAGGGGACACGATTTGAGCTGAAAATGTTACAAATTTTGTTTTTCCATTTTTGATGTTTACAATGCTTAACTTTCATCTGTACTTGAATCAAAAATGACCAGTATGGTTCACCATGCAGACACACCTGTACAGGTGCCCTCTAACTACTGATCCAGTGTGTCCAATCACTGTTACACCAACTGTAAGCTTACCTCAGAATATGTGGAGCTAGGAGGGGTGGCAAACAGAGCAGCCGCCAGTTTATGTGTGTACCATGGCATGTCTGCAAACACAAAGCACCTGCAATCAGAAGTAGTGACGTATTCATCAGTGATGTAATTGAGTGACATTCTGTAAAATGATACTATTACATTGTTCTCCCACACCTACGTCACTTATTAATAAACCCACTTAGTACACTTTACACTGTTCATTCTAACCACAATTAATAATTAAAATAAAAATTCAGCTCACATACTAGTAACCAATGGAACTGATACTTTAACATGTTCATTCCTATATTTCATCAGTATACTTATAAGTAACCAATGTACATGTTCAGTAAAACCTTATCAGTAACCAATGTACATGTTCACTAAAACCTTATCAGTAACCAATGTACATATTCAATAAAACCTTATCAGTAACCAAGGTACATGTTCAATGAAACCTTATCAGTAACCAAGGTACATGTTCACTAAAACCTTATCAGTAACCAATGTACATGTTCACTAAAACCTTATCAGTAACCAATGTACATGTTCACTAAAACCTTATCAGTAACAATGTACATGTTCACTGAAATCTTTTGTTACTATGGATACACTTACCAGTAACCAATGGAATGTATGGATGTAGCATCTTTTGGATTTAATTCAATGGCTCTCTGAAGTAAAACATATTGTAATAAGCTGTAGTAAATATGAGGCTGAAAAATCAACATTTACTGTATTCAGTTACCGATTGTGACCTTGACATAAGACCTTTTGACCCAGAAACATTTGGCAGCTTTCTCTCCTCTCCTCTCTGTAGCAATTATAAGAAAAACAAGATGTATTTGATAATTACAATGCCCACGAGAGTAACATTTGTAATGATGAATAGCTGAGAAGACATTGAATTGAAGGAGTGTTGATATTCAATGCTACAATAGAAAACTTCTTTTTAGAATAGACTCAGAAAAGGTTAACTTCTATAACAAGAGTACCACGAACGGTACATAATACGCCCGTGAAAATGCTTACAGAGGGTGTAAAGGTTAACTTCTATAACAAGAGTACCACGAACGGTACATAATACGCCTGTGAAAATGCTTACAGAGGGTGTTTTTCTTGAGCCATAATTTGTAGAAATTTGCTTCATATAGTATCAGGCTTTGACATACTTTTTTTTGCATCATATGAATGAAGGGTCTTTGCTTAAAACTGTGACAGGAGGCAGATAGACAAATCAAAAGTTCTATGTGTGTAAAATACTTCCCCAAATTTTACCAAGTTCAACAACCTTTGAATATTGAAAACTAAAAATTGTTGAGAATCAAAATCCTTGCACTATGTACATCTTTAAGTTTTTTTTTTACAAATACCATAGCTTCTAATCTGTGAGAGGAATTATAAGAACAAACCATGTCCTTTATTTAATATAATATTTCCTCAAATGAACTAAGTTTAACAACCTGTAATTTTCTTAAAAATTGAAGAAAATCAAAATCCATACCCATACAAATACTCCGTAAAATAAGAAGGTCCTCACTTGAAAACCGTGGAAGGAAAAAATAAAAGACAAATCATGTATTCTCAATGCAATATTTCCTAAAAACTGACTAAATTCAGCAACCTGTAATTTTCTTAAAATTTTAAGAAAAATCAGAATCCTTGCCACACACACATCTTCAATACCCATACAAATACTCTGCAAAATAAGAAGGTCCTCACTTTAAAACTGTGGAAGGAAAAACAGACACAGTAATTTTCCACAAAGAAGCTACATAGCAAGTGTCAGCTTGATATGTGACAGAGAAATTAAACTAGAAACAGAAAACCCTGAATGGACAGACGGACATATGTACGTACAGACATTGCTGTTAGGGCTGAAACGATATGCCCCCTTCACGATACAATACATATTGCAAAATTTTTGCCACAATTCAATACTTTTAATATGATACAATTTACAGAAGAAACCAATGCTAACAGTGAAGAAAAATTTAATTACCAAGATTCAAAATCATAATCTTAAAAGCAAAATGTTTCCAAACTGCCAAATAGTAAGATGCCTGTTGGCTCTGTAGATGAAACTGATAAAGTTCATAATTATTTTTGTCAGACTCAAGGCAAACAACAGTCTGAAAGTTATTTGACGCAGGTAAAAATGATAAGAACAGGCCAAGCCTGATGTAATTTTACTGAACTCGTTTGTAATAAACGTATCGAACTGAAAATTGAGGCAATGAATCGAACATTGAATCGAGCATTTATATTGAACAGTATCGATATTTCGGTGAATTGTTTCAGCCATAATTGCTGTACCATAATATGTCCCGTCTAAATACGGGCGTATATAAAGTGAATGGTGGCATTATGTTTATATCATTTTCTGCTATTTTACTGTATCTTTAATATGACACTTTTTATCTGTAACTACATGTACCAGTAACTCAAAGTGGGTGTGGTTGGACAGTTTCCCAAAAAGAAACATATGCCACATATGCCTTATGTATACATTACTAACTTGTTATAATGATACACTGCAGGAATTTATATGAGAATGCCACAAAATTCAACACTGAGTGCTTTTAAAAAAAAAAAGAATTTAAAGGTATAGATGCCATGTCAAGGAGTATTTTATCCATCTTGAAAACGAGACTGAATTTTCATCAATATGATAAAATATGTAAAACAAGGAAAAATTGTTTTAGCACACTAAAACTGCAATCGGATCACACGTTCATCCTTTTCCCTAGCCGGTAAGAAGACTAGAACATGGATCGCCGCAAAGATTGCGTAAAATCGATGCATTTCTTCACTGGAAGTGCGCATGTGGATGAATACGTCAAATGCTAAGCATCACTAATAATGAGAGACGATGGAAACAAAGACTTGTCAGATATAACCAGACACAGGATAAAGTGAAAATATGTTTAGAAATATACAAGTAAAATAAAATACAAATGAAAAATCCCCTGTGTTTTAATTATTGAATTAGGCCTATCTTATAAATAATAGTCATAGTTTACGTCTCCATGATTCATATCCCCCCACCCCCTGCTCCCCGGTTAATTTTCAATCTTATAAAACATAAATTTAATTCATAAACCACTAGGCCTATTAAAATTATGATATATAATGCTATAAATTTCATAACAGGGATATGGTGTTTGTGCACATAAATCTAAAATGCTGGATGTAATATCCATGCGAAACTGTTAGGCCAAGGAATCACCATCCTCACAAGTCAAGGTTTCGTGATTACGTACTCTCCACACAAACCCAACCTTGACTTGTGAGGATGAGGAATCACGTACGGGTTATGTAAACGCGTCATTTTGAGCAAAAAATATCGATAATATTAATCATATCTTTCCTAAGTACACTATACATAGATTTAAAACACTTTATTTTGCTACAAATATTCCCATCCTCCACTTTGAGATTTTCAGATAAGAGCCTCCGAGTCGGGGAATCAAGGAAATCTACTATGTAACGTGGATGTTAAAAGAAATCAAAAAGTGTGAATTTCGAAAACAGCACTTGCTGTTAATATGTTTTTCTCAATTAGTTCAGTTATTTCTTATAATTTAAAAAATAATGAAAGTTTAGTTGTTTTTGATAATCGCTTGGTTTGAAAAGAGAAGAAAAAAATGTCGCAGGTAATATGAAGTCACAATGCACAGCTTACATCGGCTGTGTTATATTTCTCGCGTTTTTAACATACGCTTACAGAGCAGGAATATACAAGTAATTTCAAATAGAAAGTAATAAAAACATCTCCAAAGCAACAGTACTATCATTCAATGTAGAATAAATTCAATAATAAACAGCAAAACATTTTTATAGTTTTAATATGAGTTGAAATAAATGCATGTAAGATGCATATCTATTGTAATTATCACCTGCAACATTTATGTAAGGAGGGGAGGGGGTAACTATAGTGATCATAGCACCATAGTCAACCTGAAAACCAATATTGATACTACCAGGAAAAAATCCTCCTAGCATATGTTAAAACATATTTAAAAATTAAAAAAAATTAATTGGTCATTTATTCCTCAGGAGGTGAAATTATGTCTGCTTTGGTGAATAATTGCCTTCTAAAAATTGCGAAATTGCTCATAAGCAGCTCCGCTTCTACTTCATATGAAAATAAATGGACATATCAATACAAAGTATATATCATTTAAGGCTTTAACTTCAATTTGATATCAAATTTGTATCCCTTACCCCTTTTGTATCATTTTTAAACATCACCTCAAATACATGTACCATTTATTACGGAAAGTCAACAAGAGGGGTTACTATGACAACCGTAGCGTCACAATTTCCGTGAAAACCATATATGATACTTTCATAATGAGTTACAGATACTGTCAACTACAAAATATGTAAAGATAAAAATAATTCATAGATTCATTAATTACATAACAGTCACCTGTATGTATATGTGCTTCAACCAAGGAACAGTGCTGTGAACATATGATAGTAAATTAAACTTATCAACATATCAAATATCAAAGGCCTGTGTAAAAAAGACAAAAAATTTACGGTCCAGACAACAAAAATGCCCCAAAATTCTATTATTTGACCTTTACATAAAAGGTCACGGACTTTTAATTTCTGGATTTGACTTGACCTTTGATTTCTCAAACTCTCCATCACTCAAAGTTTTATCAAGGTCCCTTGAACTTCGAGTCATAAAAAGTTGCCTGTAGTAACAAATTCATGAAGAAGCCCTTCCTATCAATAATCATATAACAGTATTGATATAAAAAAATATTTGATATCACTCAATTTTTAACACCTGTTAAACATCTCAACAATAAACTGAACAGCAAAAAAGGTCACTCAGAGAACCAAGATAAATAATGATTTATAGGGACCGATTCACGATTTCCCAAAATGTTTGTTTTTCACTTTTAATGATCAAAATCTACTGTCTGATGTGTTTAAAGGTTTCCCAAGAAAATTAAGGTTATACGTTATAACAGAAGCTCATTATAGAGAGTTTATTATTTGTTGTGTAAACAATGATTGAGGTATGTTGTTGTTTACAAAGTTTTGAAAATGTAATGGTTTTTGATTAAAGTTTATGGTATATATGTATATCACATTTTTCAAGTATTCTTTAGGTAAAATGTGCCATTTAAAAATGTGTCTGCAAAATTAAGATGCTTTAAATTACAAAATCAACAGTTCACTAGTTTGTTTGTAAACATAAACAAGGCTCGAGTCTTGTTTACGTAACTTAGAGTTAAGGCAAAAAATATTGCTCTTTTCCTTGCATTATGATTGTAAACTTTATAGAGTTTTAAATGTTGAATGTCAAAATTGAATTTTATTTTTTTTTAAAAACCCCACGTGAACCTGTCCCTTTAAATCAGGAAAACACAATGAATGAATTACAGTACTTACTGTATGCAACTGAATTTACCATGTGATGTTCATGAGAGAATGCCAGTTCTTCTAAAACGTCCACCTGAATGTTAATACCGATTCTAATTCATTTAACTTTGTAGATACTGATGTATTTAACTTTATAGATACTGATGTATTTAACTTTATAGATACTGATGTATTTAACGTTATATGTACTGATGTATTTAACTTTATAGGTACTGATGTATTTAACGTTATAGATACTGATGAAATGTTAATACTGATCCTAATTCATTTGAATTTAAGTAACTTCAATATTCTTGATCTTATATATTTCTATCACTTTACTAAATATTAATTCTCTAACTTTTTTAGCTAAAAAGTTATTAGGAAGGTTAAAGGCTTGGACAGAATGACAGACAGGACAAAAACAATATCTCCCCCCTTGATCTTTGACCCTGGAGCATAATAAAATCACAACGGCACTCTTTTTTTATGGTGTAAACAACATATTCTTAACATTCAATCAATGTTTTGTGACCTTAACTTATGACCTTTTGACTCCTAAATCAATAGGAATCTTTCTTTCCCTATCTGTTCTCTCTTTAGTAAGTATAAGACTAAAAAGTAGATGGGTGTCTGTATAATTTAAATGATGTATATGGATCTCTGCAATACCTGCTATCTCTGTAACAATCATGAGATAGGAAACTGGAATGACACTGTTTACAGTGAACCTCATTTATCCCTTTATTTGGGTTCCAAGCCAAATCATCAGGATAAGTGAAGTGTCTGGTTATCTGAAAGGCCTTGACTTCTGCTATAATATGTACATGTATATGACCTTTCATACCAATGACAATAAAATAGAATGCTCCAGAATATTTTGTTGATAATATTTAACCAACAGCACTGAAATGGAAAACTAATTTCTCCTGGCAAAACAGACAAGTGAAAGTCTTATGTGCATATCAATAATACTAAAATAATTAGCTTTGCAGTGAGTCATTAATAACAGGTGATCATGCTTTTTTAAAAAAACAAAACAAAAGACAGCCAGGCCAGTGTTTTTACAACAATTTACACCCAATAGGTGAACCAAAATATCATGGACAAATGCATTTTGTGGTAAAAAAAAAAACACAACAAAAACAAGACTGTTGTTCCTATCCGGAATGAACGAGAAAAAAATAATATTCAAAAATTCAAATGTTCCCCAAGTTGAGGTGTTTGGATATCTGAGAGTCCACTACATATGGTATCCACAATGTTGTCACAATCACTGACTGTGACCTTGATATGTGACCTGAATGAGAAATCAATAAGGATCTTCCATTTTCCACTCTTTAAACTGGAATGGTACTCTTTATACAGTGTTTCAACATAAATACATTCAACCACCGACTGTGTGACCTGGCTTTTTGACCCAGAAATCGATAGGAGTTTTTCCTATTGTCAGTAGTACATGTAGTGTATCTGATGAAAAACCTTAAATAATTGTGGATTGAAGAAAATTCACCTGTGGTGTCAAATATTTTCTTGCTGTCAACTCTTTAATTCCTCTTAAGAGGATAAACTGCTGGGTGCAGAGTTGCTTTCAATAGATTCAATCTTTATTTGTCTTGCATTTCCACCTTGAAATTAGAACTTACCAAAAAATGCTTCTTGACTGAGAAAGAATTAGAAATCCTGGCTTTTGTTCCCTCATATTCTCCAGTGTAATCCAGCAAAATCGCATACCACTAAAAATAATACTGGGTATTCAGTATATGCATGAAAAATATTTAGACATTAAGCATGTGCAATAAAAATATTTAGGCATTAAATATGTGCAATAACAATATTTAAGCATTAAGCATGTGCAAGGCATGCATGGTTTGGATTAATGTCATATTTGGCATATCTAATCCTTGAGGTCTATAGGTTCAAAAAGGGCCTAATTTTGTCTCCCAAAATTCTTTAGAATTTAAAATGATGTTTATATCATTACTACAGCTGCTTAATTTTCAAGTTAAAATTTCACTTCACATTAATGATATTTGAAAATTATGTCAATATTGATAGGAACAAAGAACCAAGTGGATCCTAGGACAAACTGAATGAAGTTACAATGCCCAAGTTCCAGTAACTTTGGTCTGGAGAGAGAGAGAAAGAGAAAGAGAGAGAAGAGAGAGAGAGAGAGTTAATATTCATCAATCATGAAGTGCAAAGTTGATACATTAAAATACCTTTAGGAGATATTACTTGGCATGGACCCTAAACGTGTAGTCAAAATTTGTATCATGACATCTTCATTGTATAGAAGGTGACTTTTTCTCAAAGCAAGTACCTTGTGACAAGCGAAATTATTCTCATTGCGCTGCAGTGCCTCCTTGGCATATTCAAAAGCCTCATACATACAGGATCGCTTTACTTCCTGGTCAGTACTGGCCTTGCCCTTGTCAGTGGCTGCCCGTGCCAGTCGCCACAGTACCTCATCATTTTCACAGTCCTTGAATTGAATGAGGTAGTCATACAAATCCTGGATTTTGTGTGCCATATATAATTTATCAGCAGTTTCTATCACAGCTTTAAATTCATCAGGTTTTTCCTCATCTACATAAATAATGATTTGTAAGAATAATCATTATACATTTGCAATTTATCAGACAAATAAGTTAAGAGAACAAATTATACACCAATTTCTATGAATTCAAAGCAATTTCAAACATGCTGTGCAAATCAAACAAACTTGAAAATTCAGCACAAGAAAAAATACTTTGTGTACTCATTTTAATAGAAAATCCAGCTTTAACTCATGAAATTGTTGTACAAAACCAGAGACATATATAACATTATATGTGTCTCTGACAAAACCTACGCCTTATGGATGAATGCATCGGTCTTCATATTATAGCCATGATGATCTCCTCAGTTCTTTTATATCATAGGTAAATTTTAGTTACAGTTAATATATCTCTTTAAGAATGGATTCCAGTCATATTTGGGACAAATTAGAAGATATGCACCATGATGTACATATATTTTTTGGTAAGTACCACGTGGGTCATGGAGGCACTCTTTCTTCCTAACTGTTGTTATATTTACACTAAAATGGAGTTTGAGGAACTTGCCAATTAATATGAGGAAGAATCCACCATTAAAAGTTTTTGTACTATATTTTTACAAACCTTTCTGCTCTGTTGGTTTTCTAAAGCTAAAAGCATGAACTGTCACAAATGGAGCTGGAAAACAGTACAAATAACACAGCCTGTTTGACTTTCTTAGGTTTCTGAAAAATACCTGAAACAAGATGAGCACATTAATGAAGTATGGTACCAAACTGGTTAAAATGGACTGAGTACATATGTATAGCACCCACCAGATAAAGGCCAAGCTTGTTAAGTATCATTGGTACCAACTAATATGGAATGTTTATTATCTTATAAGGAATGAAGCAAATACTTATTAACTATATCATATGATATAAAATGGTAGGGCAGATTATGCCATATAAACTGCACTGTGTAATTTGCTCCAAATCAGTTATATCGTAAAATATGGGTTCAGTATTAGCATCATTTCTTAACAATCAAACCCTTTCCAACATTTGATGTAATTTTTATAAAATTGCTCCAGGTTAATGGATACCTTGTTGTAAACAACCACAGTTGTACCATAGTTTGGCATGCTTTCTTTTGTTAAAAGTGTGGGTTATCTGTACATAACCCACACTTTTCTTCAAATCCCACCCACAAACTAAAAAAAAACATCAATGTCCACTGTATGAAGTTCCTCCAGATTAAAATTGCCCATATCAAACAAAGATAACTGACTCTGACTAAGTTCTCCAAATAAATATTCACACTCAATCTCATTTGAAGCTTGAGACAAGATAATATCGTCAATGGTTTCGTCCCAAAGACTTTCTATTTCCATATTCTCCTCCACGTTTGCAAACAAGTCGGGAAACATGTGTCAGTAGAAATACGGGTATCATTTCTAAAGATTTTATGAAAGATCCAGTCACATGATAAGAACGCCTCCGAGAAATAAACTTGTTTTGTGAACAGAGGCGGCCAATTAGACATGCCGTGTTTCTTTTATGGTTTCGCGCCATACAATTCTTAATTTTTTACCCGCTTATGTTTCACTGATTTTTTAAATTTTTTATTGTATATACATGTATATGTAAATGTTTTTCAGTCAATTTAGTCAAAATATGTATTACCGGTACAATGAAGAATATCAAATAGGATTTTTAAAAGAGTAACTACCATCATCAATTAAATACGTTACTAAATTTTTAAACAGAAAAATGCACAAATATGGGTTCTTAGAATTTTAATTGTATTTAATTTCAATTTTTTGAAGCATATACCATTACTAGAACTCGAAAAATGAGTAAATGTGAAAAAAAAAATCAAAACCAAAAGTCCAAACATTTATATGGATTTATAAAGGTTTTTTAAAAAAATAATTAATGTTCATACCGTGGCATTTTTTGGTGATAAAAAGTCATTTTAATAGAAATATATGCTGTACAAAGTGTAATATAAAGACCAAAAAATTTGGCACCATATATTGTAACAGCCGACCGCACTTCCGAAAGCTATAATAAAATATAATGAATAATAGTAAACTATGGTACAAGTCACTTACCCCATAAGATATTGTTGATTATGTTCAGATACCTGATGGGCGTGGTCATAATGACACTCGGGAGCTACGCTCCCTCGTGTCATTATGACCATGCCCATCGGGTATCTGCACATAACCAACAATATTGTATGGGGTAACTACTACCTAGCTTGGTTTCTTGCTAATTGTTACTGTGAGATTTTCCATTGTAACTAGGTTATTATTTTTCCTACCGATGATCCATTCCTGTATTTTCCCCTAACATACTAGGATATCTGGCTGATTTTCTTTAATCATATCAATAAACCCTTGTTTGTGTGGATCCCATACTTCTGATGAATACTAGTACTCAAAGTGTTGTCTTATAATATTGGTTTATGTGCCCGAGTTTTGATGGTCCTAGATGACACATGTACATGTAGATTTTTCTATAGGAATCCTGATTTGCAGATAACTTTGTTGCAGATATTGGCTATCTTGGTCCCCAGCTGAGTCAAATGTAATGGTGCAACCAAGGTATTTGGTGGAGGTCTTGTATTGTAGGGTGTGTTTGTCCAGTTAATTGTGGGCAGTGGTTTTTTCTTCTTTGTAATGGTCAAATATGTGCATTTTAATGGAGTGATATTGCATTTTATATTAAGTTTCCAAAAGAGCAAGGTTGTTTGAATCTTTTTGTAGAATTTGGCAGTCCATATGAGAAGTGAGGGTGAGAAAAGCTATGGTGTCTTCGGTAAACAGGCAAAACTGGAGTTTATTCTGTCTGGAGATCATTGACATAAAATAGCAACAGACTCAGGGGCCTAGTATGGATCCCGTGGCATTCCAGACTCTGCCCTACCTATTGATGATTCTTCTCTGTCCAATAACAGAACTACAATTTGGGTACTGTCCAACAGAGGCTCTAGTTCAGTTGTTTGTTTGGCCTCTGACCCTTCAGTGTTAAAGATTATGTAGTAGAAGGCTGTGTTGGTATCAAATAAAAATGCACCACAGAGTATTCCACATATGCTTCATACTTAGATATTTCATTGAACATGGATGTTAACAGCAAACAAACAACTCAACTTTATGACAAATGGGATGACTTCAGCTTCTCCATTATTGACTCCCATATTCATGTAGCAATATTCCATTATCACCTGCATATGGTGTTTATCAGACGAAAACAAGGACGACAACGGCAGAGATGGCGAGACACGCTGGCAAGAAACTTTACAACTGCGGGCCTAACATATCAGGACGCCGAAAATATAGCCAAAGACCGTGTGACATGGAGGGATACCATAGCGGCACTGATGTGATAACAATCACTAACAGTATCCACTACTACTACTACTACTATGGTGTTTATGACTCTCAACACATCCGATATGCAAGAGCTTGTTCTGCATATGATCAATTTTTAAATCAAGACAGGCAATTGACAAACAAGTTGATGTTACTGAGGTTTAAACAATCTTGTTTAAAGTCAGCAATTTGCAAATTCTATGGTTGTGATAACGATCTAGTTTGCCAATACAACCTGTTATTGGGTCAAATGCTGTCTGATGTCTTTCACACCAATTGTTAGGTTGTTTTTTACACACTGATTTTGACTATGGATTACTCTGTTTACCTGATGAAGACATAGGGCTCATGGAGGGTGTGACCGGTTGACAGATGCTTACTCCCCCTTGGCACCTGATCCCACCTTTGGTATATCCTGGGGTCCAAGTTTGCCCAAATCTAATTTTGTATTCCTAGTTATAGGAGTTATGAGATTGACCATTGTTCATTATCTTCATCTTGTCATTCTCCCTGTTACCTGTTCACCAAGGGTCCGTTGGTTCATTTTCCTTATATGCCTTATTCACTTTATGTAAGTACTACTGATTTTCAAGTAGAAATTTTCACAGCAAATGACTTACATCTTGCACTTAATAGTATGCATTGTTGTACACCTTAATTTTTTTCCTATATAAAACTAATATGATTTAGAACCAATATTTTAACTGTTAAACCAACTCTCACTCATGGTCTATTGACTGGTCAACAGTTTACAAACTGTTAATCTGGCAATAGTCTGCTCGATTTCTATTGGTTATATGCAAGTCACATGATCCTTGGTCTGCTGCCTTGTTTATGTAACAGCGAGGTTCACTGATTTGACTTATGATGAAATACAGAATTTATTAGATAAAAGCAGAACAGAAACATGAAAAACATAATTATTAATTAAGATGTTGGGTATGGTTTTTTTTAAACAAGTGGATAAGGTGATAAATGTACTCAATCAGACTGTCCTATCAAAAGTTTAAAGTCAACATACCATGTGCATCTAGTAAGAACAGTCTAAAAAGAATGAAGGTGTGTAACAAAACAATTATAGACCGTGTCCTTGGACAACAGCTGTATTGTTTGACCCTCGAACAGATCTGTTGCCCTTAACCTATGTCTTCAGACACTTTAAGCAGTTGTTGACCATTGTCATTCTTGAAGTTGAATGATGACATACAATCACAATTCTATCATTAAATTTACAGAGTATATATGCCTATTTGAAAATACCTACAAATCAAAGTTACACATTCAGCATAGCAATTACACTGTTCATTTTAATGGATTAAACATCATGCTAATACACATGAAATTACAAACTAACCCCGTTATGTCAATTTAAAAAAAACAACCATAATTTGTATATCTTTTGGCATAAACTGGTAATATACAGTATATGACCTAAATGCCTGTCTGTCAGCCCAATATTGACAAATAATTGGGAAAATTGATAAATCTAAAACACACTTGTCTGTTAAGCTGGTAAAAAAAAAATAAAAAAAATCATGTTTCGTATATGAAAAAACAAGGCCTTTACCCATAATATAAACCAGGTTAAAAAGTAAAATCTAAAATAAATATAAATGACTTTCAATTTTTTTAAAGATTGTTTTGTGAACACCTTAAGAGGCCTACCCAACTTGTACCTGATAATGATTTAGTTAAAGAGTCTGATGTTATTGATGTTGTGGAAAATGTTGAGAAAGAAATGGAGGTCTACCCAACTTGTACCAGATAATGATTTAGTTAGTCTGATGTTATTGATGTTGTGGAAAATGTTGAGAAAGAAATGGAGGTCTACCCAACTTGTACCTGATAATGATTTAGTTAAAGAGTCTGATGTTATTGATGTTGTGGAAAATGTTGAGAAAGAAATGGAGGATAACAATAATGACTCTGATTTCTCAGATTTATATGCCTCTTGATTTATCACTGTGTAATATTTCTTAATGAATCAAAATCAATGATCCAATCTGACTAAAGTACAGACCTATATTATTATATATATAATAATATAGGTCTGTACTTTAGTCAGATTGAATCAATGATCAAAACTTGCTATTTTGATATCTTTTTAATAGTTTAAAGTTAAGTAATTACATTACATTTTATCTTGAGTCACCAGAAAGACAGTGAAATCTAGTAAAGAAACAGTAATTTACAAAATTCTCATTTACATAAAGATATAAAGAAACATTTCCCTTTTATTGAATAAACCTATATCTACATATATATAATATTTTGGGGCCAACAAGCCCTTTATTCAGGTGAACAGGTTTATAGAAGGAACAAGTCTTACTATGAAGATACTTTAGAGTATTATGGTCTGACGGATTCAATCGCCAGTCACTAAATAACTTGGTAAATGGAGCACCTGACCAGAGTTTTAGAGGGCCTGGGCTCAAATCCCAGTCTGACCCATTGCATTTTATCCCTGTTATATCTGGTGCCATACATGTAAATGTAACAGGACAAGAGAAGATGCAATAGGCCGGGATTTAAACCTGGGACACCCTGAATTCTCCAGTCTGCAGGTGCTCTACCCACCAAAGGGGCTTGTCACAAATATCTTATCTTAGGCCAAAAAAAATAATATGTTTGTTTCAGGTCGCCTCTGATTTTAAAAAGGGTCGGTAGGTAGGTTTTTTATTTTTTATTTTTTTTTTATATTTAAAAAAAAAAAAAATAAATATGTTCCTTCGAATCAATGAAAATTTGATAGTTAAAGTTGTTATACAATGTGTTTGATATATAAAAGATGGGTTCAGAGCACAATGTTTATTGACAAAATACACAGTATGTGATAGAATTTTGATATATATATAAATTTACAATAAATGTCTAACTTGGCATTTCGGGTAATAGTTCGTACATTGATAAATTGAAATCGGAAAATTTTAAAAAATTAATAGGGTCAGTGGATATATTTAGGGTCGGTCGGGTGACCTGAAACAAACATATATTTTATTTTGGCCTTATCAAAATTTGACACCATCTATTCTATATTTACATATAAAACATCTATTCTATATTTATATATAGAACATCTATTCTATATTTACATATAGAATAGAGAGGTTCAATTCGTGATACGCCTCTGTATACTGTGTACTATTCCTTGTTTATAAGTTATATAGGACCGTCCGTGTACTGATTGAGCTATCTGGCCACCGGTGATCAAACTCGTCTGACCACCACACAACTGAAGTTACATATAGATATCTACATTCAGGCAAAGTAAAATTGGTGCAATACATGCAAATATTGAAAATGTTGAAAGTCAACTGTCATCATTCTATAATTTTTGAAAATAGAATTACTCACTGTTACATGATAGTTAAATCTGTTTTTTAAGGGTCTGTTGGGGGCCAAAATAAGGCCCCATTCCTTAAATGCTATAAAGCAGGTAAAATTCCCAAACAATGAAAACAAATAAACAGGTTGGGAAAACTTCCCCTACAGCAAGATAGTTACGCGAAAACACAATTATCCCTCTCTGGCGAGAATAAATATATCCCGTACAACCGAGAAAAACACCCGTGGAGTGCATCTCTTCATGTGACATGTGAAAAGAATAAAAAGTGCTAAAATGTTTTATACTTCTGCAAATATATTAATCAAAACAAAAACACTCACAATGTGCATTGGATTTCAGACTGCTTCCCTCTTACGCAGCAACTTTGATACGCAATTTCTTGACTGTGTTGTCAATTTTATAGCTTCTAGACAATTAGCGTCATGTTGAGTATGTGTCACACTTATTCAGCATTGCACGGAGTTTGCCATTATTTTCAATAAAGACACCAGTCTGATTAAAACCACCCCCTCCTCCTTACACTCGTCACTGACCACCATTACTCGTCACTGACCACCATTACTCGTCACTGACGAGTGTAAGGAGGAGGGGGTGGTTTTAATCAGACTGTAAAGACATCAAAACGCCTGTTTATGGTAATGTTTACTTTCTCGCTAAAGAGGGATAATCGCGTTTTAGCGAGAAGATTTTGCTATAGGGGAAGTGTTCCCAACCTGATAAAAGCAAATCAGGGTAGCATTTTTGTTTATAAATGACCAAATTGAAAGTCAAAAGGACCTAGACCATATCATATACCTAAAAGCACTGCCCCCTTCTTCTTTGTATGAAACGATTTTCCCAATTTCAAGCAAATGTCGCTATTTTTTCCCCAATCAGAAAGGCCCTGGCCCTTGAAATCAGGACCTAAAAATACTGTAATTTGTAAATACACGTAGGATTAAGTTCTTTTTTTTAATGTACGAAATCGATCTGTATTGAAATAATATCTTACCTGTCGAATACTTTGTAATTTCTTAATTGACTGGAGTTTTCTTATGTTTCTTAAGAATGACAAGGAAAACACGCTTGTTACTTGGAGAAGCATTGTGATTATATTGAATTGCTGCTGTCTGCATTGCTGAGTGGGATTGACATTTCAAATCTCCTTACGTTAAAGAGTCGCAGGTGGTTGTCTAACATTAAGAACAATAAGGCATTTCATGATTTGGATTAAAACCTACGTGTTTCTGGAGAGAGAAAAATCAATCATTAGCAACCAGTAAACATTGGTCTGAAAATGTCTGTAATATAAATCTCAATTTGAGTGCTTTAAAAAATTATCTTGAAAAGGAGTTATTTCCCCTTTGCGAACTCTTCAGGATAGTATTAACAAAAAAAGTTTGCCACGAAAGATAGAGGGAAAGAATTTTGACAGGCGAGTTATTTTGGGAAGGACGTGTGTAACTTTAATCATTAGAATAGAAATATGGAGTTCGAAAACTCAAAACAGTATATAATTAGGTTCGAATTACGTTTTGATATACACTAAAAATCGATAACAGTGAATTCTATATATTAAAAAAAAAGAAGATTCCATCTTGCCAGTGAATCATTTGTTTTGAATCTCACTTTCCTGAAGCATAATCATGTCGTCTCAACGTTTTACGGTCACAAAAGCAAGCGAGGAATCGCCGATAGGAGAGAGCGGTGATTCATATGGGTCTGTTCCTCTGTCCACAAGGAATGGACAAATTGCAGGTGAGAAGAGAATAATGGTTTTGTTAATTCGATGTTAGTGAATTTTGAGTGGCAAATTCTGAACAACTAAACTAGCTGTATGGAATAGCCTACCCTCTCAGAAATGCATGTTTTTGTCTATGATTTGGGGTTGATTTTGTTCTTTGAATTTATATTAACTGCTGTGAAATTGATTTGATCAATGCTACCTGTAAATTAAATAATGTTCGAGATTATACATTTACTTCGTGCTGAACATTTTGGTAGATCAAGGGCATATCATATATGGGAGCAAATCCGGCTGTGGTCGGGTAAACAAGCTTACTTGAGATGATTGAGGCCTGACAAATTGTGATTGACACATAGAATGACATGTCTAATACAATGTACATGTATTCTATGTATTCTAGAGGTAGAGCGTTTGAATCCAGGCTGTGACAGACCTAAATTGTTAAGACAGTTCCATCACCAAACGCTCAACATCAGGTGTGAATGTCACAGGTCCTCACGGAGATGACCTTAAAAAGATGATGTCCTGTGTCACAGAAGTGTGGCACGCTAAAGAACCCTCACTGCTTAATGGCTGTAAGCACTGAGCATAGGCCTAAATTTGAATCCTTTCACCGGTATTGGTGATGTCTCCATATGAGTGAAAAATTCTCGAGAGAGACGTTAAACAAGATACATACATGGCTAAAAACACTTATATGTGCATTAGTGCCAATAAAGAATTGATTTAATCATGCAGTTCAAAACATCAGAATTGAAACTAGACTGGACAACCAGAAATAGGAAATCTTTGAGTATGTCAAATTATACGGGTGACTCTCGATGAATCAAAATTCAGGGGACCTAAATAAAACTGAGTGATTGAAAGTTCGAATGAAATCTGGAAATTAAAGGTCCGACCATTATGGTTGAGATTTTAGAGCAACTGGAGTGCATATCTACAACATCCTTGCATTGTTTTGGCACGTTGTCCTACATATTTTTAGGTAATTGATTTGATTTTTCAACAACATGGAACTTTATTTTGCATAAATAAAAGGATTGTTTTTAAAGTTTATGTATATATTTGTTCTTTTCTCATGTTAAGGTAGACATACATGTACATTTACAAGACAAATTTCTTATACATATAAATGAAGGTTCAGTCACTAACTACACAGAGCACAATTTTCAGTCACTTTTAGCAAAGCACACATTATAATGAATAATGATGTGCCCTTGCTATGTCTCTAAATTATTATGATTCTCTAAATTACTGTCTAATTGTCAATTCCAAGCAAGTTGTAAATTTGGCTATAGTCAAACTATATATTGTAAACAAAATGCAGGGGGGAGGGTTCAATTGACAAACAATTTACTAACAACCCCAAAAGGAAATGCAGACAATGTGTCACCTAAATAAACAGACATACATGTCGAGCTAGCTCCAGGAATTCACCGTTATCCGGGTAAGGTCCAAGCGGAAATAGTTATACACTTAAGTGAAGGTGTGTACATTCGCTACCAACACTTCGATAGATTGAAAAACAATGAATATGTTTTACGGGACCCATTTTTCACTTGGAGAGATCAAATGTTGTTCGAGAGACCGAGAGTAAATTTGATTAGTTATATAGAGAAAAAAATTGGGATCGGAATTTAAATTCACTTTGAGAGTCACCTGTAACTAGTGGTCAATATAAGTGCTTATTGTAATGTACTGTAATGAGCCCATTATGATACAAGTTCAAAAATGGAATAATTTTCGTTGTTAGCTTACTGTCAATGCTAACCCTGTAGATGTTGTACTTTACAAGCTAAACAAAACATCCCCTTTTCTGGGTTTTCATTCTAAGCATGCCAACTTGAAAGAGGACTTGTCTGCAATGATACTTGAAAAGTCATTAGCCTTTTCATATCTTTCTTTAGGTTTATTACCAAATGAAATGGTGTAAACACTAAAACCAAATGCATTTGATGTTTTGAAATTAAAACAAAATTCAGTGATGTTTATTTATTTCCCAGTGTAATTGATAATTGTGAATAATGAATTTATACAGGTATTGCTTGTGACTTGTTTGTCTGATCTTGCAGACGGACATGACATGTCGTTCTCTGTATCATTCTCTGTGTCAATCTTCAGGCCTCTCCAGTAAGCTT
Source organism: Ostrea edulis (assembly GCF_947568905.1). Taxonomy (NCBI): domain Eukaryota; kingdom Metazoa; phylum Mollusca; class Bivalvia; order Ostreida; family Ostreidae; genus Ostrea; species Ostrea edulis. Next base: position 49,872,250 of record NC_079164.1, read on the forward strand.
GTTAATCTGACCACAGGGGCTAATACTCCGAACTTCTTAATATGTTTGATAATTCCTCTCCTTATTACAAGATTATGGTACATAAGATCAATATGGCTTGAAGGGAACACTCTATGTTTCAGATTTATAAAAACTCTATATAAACCCAAGATGAGATTTCAGCCAAAAAGAAAGTACATCAATCTAAATATAGCTAAATACATCATCCCTCAGTCAAAATTTTGAATTGAAATAGGATCATACCTTATTTGAACCTTTATGAATTAGGTCTATCACAAACTCAGCTTACATAAAAAACAGTATATTTGATAATTAGAAAGTTAGAAGTTTTACATTTTAGGTTGTCCTTCAAGTAGTGACATGATATATAGCACTACATATGTTAAGAAATAAAGACCACATTTTCGTGTATATTGCAGGATAACCTTTGAGGTTGAGAAGTGTTGTTTTGAAATGTAAAATCCGAGGCATTCGCCAAGGCTTTTATATTTCAAACATTTTTCAACCTCGGAGGTTATCCTGTAATATACACGAAAACAAGAACTTTATTTCTATTCTACTACGGCCCAGGAATATACAGCCAATCATTTACCTATACAGCAACAAATTAGGTCACCATGATGTCATGGAATTTTTCAAAATGGACTGTTTGCTAACGAAAAGGGTGAGATTATATAGGGTATACTAGATCTATTTTGAAAAATATACCGAATATTTAGTGTTATGTTGACTGATTGTATCAACTGCTTTGAATAGACAGTCCAAGAAAACTTTGTGTGCAACGACATGTTTGTTTACATTTGTATTGATCTCGAAATGCAGAAGATTGATTTACACTGAATAGCAAATGTTCTTCAGTCATTTATAGAATTGTTTTGCAACATATTGTGATTAATTTTTATACATGGTTTTTAGGCAGGATGTATTATGATACAGCGATATCTGTACCTCCGTCCTACTGTCTGTCCGTCCGTCCGTTCGGGGTTTTCTGTCTCTAATTTCATTTCTCTTTAACATATCAAGCTGAAACTTGCTATGTAGCTTCTTTGTGGATCACTCTAAATCTTGTTGCAATCGCAATCCATTTCAACCTCTCTTGCGGAAGGTTTGCCCCTTTATTTGAAAATTATTGTTATATGGAGGTTACATAATTTGTCCGACTAACTCTTCCCACAATTTTCAAGTGAGGACCATTTTGTTTTATAGAGTGATTGTACGGATGTTGAAGATGTGCTTGTGGCAAGGATTTGATTTTCTTCAGTTTTTGAGAAAATTACAGGTTGTTGATCTATAATGGTCTGTTTTGAGAAAATATTGCAAATAGAGTACATGATTTGTTCAGTGAACTCCTCCCACAGTTTTCAAGTGAGAACCTTCTTATTTTACAGAGATTCTTCTTATTTATTTGTTCAGTGAACTCCTCCCACAGTTTTCAAGTGAGAACCTTCTTATTTTACAGAGATTCTTCTTATTTTACACAGTGTTTATATAGGTATTGAAGATGTGCATGTGGCAAGGATTTTGATTTCCTTCAAATTTTGAAAAAATTACAGGCTATTGAACTATGTCAGTTTTGAGGAATTATTACATAGAGAGTACATGATTTTGTCTGATTTTCCTTCCATAGTTTTCAAGTGAGGACTTTCTTATTTTACAGAGTATTTGTACGGGTATGGAAGATGTGCATGTGGCAAGGATTTTGATTTTCTTCAATTTTTGAGAACATTAGAGGTTGTTGAACTTAGTCAGTTTTGAGGAAATATTGCATAGAGAGTACATGATTTGTCTTTTATTTTTCCTTCTACAGTTTTCAAGTGAGGACCTTCTTATTTTACAGAATATTTGTATGGGTATGGAAGATGTGCATGTGGCAAAGGTTTTGATTTTCTTCAATTTTTAAGAAAATTACAGGTTGTTGAACTTAGTCCATTTTTGGGAAATATTCATATTGTGCAAAGAAAGTATGTCACAGCCTGATACTACCTGAAGCAAAGTTCTACAAATTATGGCTTAAGAAAAACACCCTATGTAAGCATTTTCATGGGTGTATTATGTACCATTTGCGATACTCTTGTTATGATTATAAAATTGAATTATTAAGTTATCAACTTTATTTTTGTATTAGCTAAACATGAGATGCAAGTGAGATGTGTATTAATTATATCTAGGGATGGCAGTCAAATATAAAATTCCCAATTGGTTAACCGCAAGTCATTTGCACAAAGAAGAGAATGCAACACACCAGTAATATTCTGTTTATGTTTTAAAATTAGAACATTAAATGCAATGAGTGTGGGAGTTTAAAACAAAGGAAGCATGAAACATGCACGAG
>NC_079164.1:49874781-49904781 GCF_947568905.1 Ostrea edulis
GCATGAAACATGCACGAGACTTCAGAGAGAAATAAATCCCAAAGTCCAGATTTCACAAGTGTAGTCTTCATTTTCACCATCGTCAGAACTAATATTTAATTTGCCATTCTTGTTCAAAAAAATTATTTGATCAACAACAGCGGAGGATAGGCGACCTCTCAGTTTGTTTAAGACAAGAAGTATCTTTTGAAATATTTCCATACGTGCGATGTCCAAGGGGGCAAATAGAGGTGTAACAGATACATTGTACATACTAAAAACAGTTCACAGTAATGTTAATGGTAATGGTACTCAGCATTGATGTATTTTCATTTATGCACAATTAAAGAAACTGGAGGTTTGGAGCAGTGAAGCGGAGTTCAAATAGTAATTAGCACATTTCCATATGTACCGCCAATACAGTTAATTATCTTCAAATTAACTAATTAGATACATGAAAACAAAACCTATCACTATTTAGAACTTTGGAAGAAATGGATTTGGGAAATTTGTAGATAAAGATACATTCAAATATACCCCCCCCCCCCGATTAACTGATTACCACTGTTCTGACCGAGTAATCGGTTAACCAATGAAAAATTGCCATCCCTAGTTATTACGTATGAAGGTATATCACAGAATAATGACCGCGACATTCCTTTGATCTTTGCAATAACCATGTTAAAATATGGTATATACTACTGATGGGAAATCGAAAAAAATTTCATAGCTGTTAATCGGAAATTAATCAATCAGTTAATTAGAAAATTCAAAAACTATTTCTTTTATATCTTCCTCTTTATTCTCTATACAAAATCCAATTTGGTTTCAAAAGATTAATCATTACTATTACACTGCACATGTAACCACATGTGTTTACTTCAACTTGCATAATTTCAAACTGAAAAAATAAACTAGGACTGGTACACAAGTATATTGAGTGGCTGGCAGTGACACTCATGTTAGTATTTGTTTCATATCATTCATTGGCATCTTATCCATTTTTTCGGTGCTGCCATATTGTTTTCACGGAAGTGAAAAATATCAAGTCAATCGTTGTTATATCGTGTTTTACAGCTTGGGTTTTCTCTCTTTTATGTAATAGATTATGAAAACTGTAATTGATAATTGAAATCAGGAGGCCTTTGGCGATTGGCATTTAATTGTCAGCATAAATCGGCCCATCACTAATATATACAGATGTGATGTCCTAATTATACGAGTATTAATCACTACAGTATGTGCAATAAGTCACACATAGGAGAAGACCATGCAGAAACCGCCCTCTTTATGACCTCATATTTTTTTTATTATTGCCATAGTTGAGTTGAGTTTTAATCCTTGCTAAATCAACACTTTCCACCATGCTTTGATTTAATTGTATGTTTACAGATCAAGATAAGTTGACTGATTTTTACAAGATTTATGGGACTTTGTGCTGAATGTAGTTATTCAGAATTTTCCACACCATGCTTAGATAGTAACTTAGGGAAATGAAATTTGATATGTGGTTATCTAATGAGTTGATGCAGATTAAGCTTCCCTTTTATTGCGGTTGACTTATTCTAACAAAAATGGTAAGACTTAGTTTCATGGTCGACTGCTTTCTTTAATTCTTGCACTCAAGTCTAGTTATCTGTATTTTTTCGTTGTATGAGATCCATACGACTTACTGAATAAATCATGAAATAAAACTTTATATGCCTATTCATTTTTTTTATGATTATACATGAACTGTTGATATAAGATTATTCGTGCAGAATATTATGCGAATGACTTGACTTGGGGCTGTTAGGGCCGGGACATGTATTGCTTTGCAATAGTTACAGGATCGATGCTTGTTTATCAATACTATATTGAAGGAAGGGTTAAAAAATTCTCAGTCTGAGCTCTAGCATTATGCATTTTAAAATATGTATGAATATATTCAAATTTACTAGTATGACATTACAATAAGAACTATTTATTATAATTTAAAAGTATTTTTCATAAAAATGATGTTCGATAACTTCACCTCTTGTGAAAAAAGTTTTAAAAATATTTTTAAAAAAAATTTTTTTTAAAAAGTATGTAAAATGCTTGTATTCGACACTACAATCAACACAAATGTGATTAAATTTCATTATGTTAATATTTTCATGATTTATGGCCCTAGGTCTTTGATTACGATTGAAGCTACAGATATGTAAACTTCAAGTAGTGTTCTTTCAGTTTCTAGCAATATTATTGTTTTGATGTACAGTAACAATTGTATAAAAAGGTCTGAAAAAAGACACATAAATTACAGTAAGCTGAGTTTGTAATGTGCCTGGTTTGTTAGAAATTGAGTTTATTATGGTCTGACCTGTACAAAACTAAAGGTCTATAAGGGGCGGGGGTCATTCATACCACATTCTGTATGGTTTATAGCCAGGGATAGGGGTCAACCATAAAGATGAGATGGATATCCTATGGGTCAGAATTGTCTGGAGCTGGTACACTAAAATCTTATATTTACTAGAAAATATATGTGTCATGTGTAAACCGTTCTACAAAAGGTATAAGCACACCTATTATATTGTTTCTTAAGTTTATCATTATGTTATTGATCTATTACAATTATCAATATTTTAGAATGCTGATGATAGTTTTATTATTTTACATGTTTTATATGTAGACTATACTTAGATGCTTGATTTTACTTTATTGTGGTGAGTAAAAGTTTGCATTTTTCTTGCTATCTTTTTTTTTCTTTCTTTTTCTTTCATATCCTGTTTTATCCATCAACTCCACACAATTTAGGACAATATGGAGCTATATATGGTAAAATTACTAACAGAATTTGTAACATTTATTATATACATATACCTATAGATATGATTTCAAATTATTGGATGACAACAACTGCACAACAATTATATATATATATATATATATATATATATATTATATAGTTAGTGCTCCCTCGATATATTGCCAACTTTTGTTCAGGACAAATTTGGGCAATAAAGCGGGGCTTGCATGCAATATAACAATTTCACCATTTAAGGATTACTGACAAAGTAAAAAAAAGTTCAATTCTGTAAATTTATTTGGGCTCCATTCTGTATATACATTTAGATAATCTTGATTTTAATCAGCATTTATTAGTAATTAACCTGACCACCTGAATTCCTCACCTTTTGCATTCCACTGCACTGTTCTCAAAGTACATGTATGATTACCAATGAGTGTTAGGTAATTGGCATTATTATCAAGGGTAAACTCTATAAAATATGACCATTTCTTTGTGAAAATCTGTGGCATATGGCACTATGCGAGTTTGGCATTATAATGGGGGCATTAACATGGGGAAATTCTGTTCTTCAGGATTTTCAGGCAATAAGAGGGGTGGGGGTGGGGAGGTGCAGCATATCATCGAGGAAGCAGTGTATATATATATATATAGAGAGAGAGAGAGTAAGATAAAACTTTCAGACACTTTCTCTCATTTACATTTAAGAATTTCTAGTTACTAAGCGTGACTTCTAACACACAAATTCATAAAGTTACGTTAAGTATGTTGTTTGCAAACTGCTTTGCCTTCCTGACTTAATTGCAAATACTAATGCATGTTTTATTTGCAGCAAACCAATCGATTTATGCAAGTGTCATTAAAAAAATAAGTACACATTATGCTGTTTTCCGTCATCAGATTGTAAAGAAATTCATGATCAAGCACATCATTACATGTCAAAACAATTATTTTATCGATGTGTGCAGTTTCGTTCTACCTTATCAAATGATACTCATTATTGTTGACTTTAAAATCAGCACAATTTGTCACTACAGAGCACTCTCAACAACACAGTAACGTCAATAACATAGCATCATGACGATGTATTTCACAGTTTCTCAAAATACTCCCCTCTACTTTTCACACACAGTCTGTAAACATCTCGATACCTCTTGACATCTAGTTTGCTGACAAGAGTTCGAGGAGCGTAAGTTAAGTTCTTTGGTGTTCTATGTTACCGTGTAATTCTGCTTTCAAAGTTATGGCATAACTAAAATATTAATTCAGGTCATATATTTCTACCTAGTTTTTGAATGATCTTCATATCATTCATGATTAAATTCATACTTCCTATCAGGATGAAAAGTATGGTATAATCACAAGAAAATCATAAGATCTAATTAAAAATGATCAATACACAATACAATGAATGTGATTGTTAATGGACGAGACAACAATCAATTTCAACAGAGGGTGACATCATATAGGTGCATGAAATAGTATACACCTATTTACTGGCTATAAGGACAATAGCAAGTTTATTGTCCCCCAAGACAGCAACTATTTCCCAAGTCGCAGCCGAGGGAAATGGTTGCTGTCGAGGGGGACAATAAACTTGCTACTGTCCTCATAGCCAGTAAATAGGTGTTTTATTATACCAAAGTAGACTTTACTTGTGTCAGACATACCAAAGTGAAGTAAACTAACATTTGGCATTAGATGGAATCGACCGAGGTGATCCAAGTGGTAATCAGACTTTGACGTCACAGAAAATAAAACGTGGGAAAATATAGCATCCGGTAAATAGTTTCGAGACTATTTCCCTAGGGCAGATAGTTCAGAAACTATTTCACGGCTAGCGTTATCCAGAAGAAATAGCAAGTTTATTCACCTAACCTTTATATAGCAAAAACATTCTGAGGTATATAATTAATTTTATCTTTAGCATGTTTTTTTTCCATTGGTTTTTGGATGGAGATAAAATGAATTAGCACAAAGCATGAATTTCATATGTATAATCTATATGTATTATGTGAATATAGTACTAGTCCATCTCTAACAAAAATTATCTACACTTAACATAGCTAGTATACATGTATGTTTTCACTCTGGTAATGCATTAACATTAATGAAACTTATAATAAAATAATTTAAATGTGTGGTAACAATTATAGAGGATTGGAACATGTGATAAAATGTATATGTTATGTTCATTACTATCAGACTATTTTACACTGTGTAATATTATGATATATAATTGTTTGATAGCAATAAAAGATACCTGTACTGTATTTCATAACTCAGCTGTCACAGCATAATTGAGTGGTGATAATTATATTTTTGTCAGTGTCTAAAATTCATGACCTTTATTTTTAAAAAAATTATTCATGTTTGAAAATGACCTGTCAGATGAACTTGAAATGCATCTGTGAAATAAGAGTTATCTTTCCTTCATCTGTTTTCACCACAAGTCACTTTCACTTTCTACAATATATTCCTTAGGAAATACCCTCTAAGAGGGTCTTATATGTCATATGACAAACCAATACATAACCAGCAAATTGATATCAGTATTAATGAAAGGATTAACAATACAATTGCTGACGGGGTTTTCAGGAATTTATCATTATTGTGTCATTGATCTATATTTCCTTTGCCCTAACATTTTGATGATGCAGTTTTGGTCCTTGAATCTGACAAAATGCATGTTGGCCAATGAACACATTCATTGAAGCGAGTGTGTAATAAAAGCTTAGTAAGTATTCTAATTCCTCTTCTATGTTAAGCCCACTGATGTACATATATGACTACATATCTGTTCTTACTTGGTTTGATGCAAAATACATTATGCATTTAATTAATATCCATGTACCTTACATCTAGCAGAGTACTGGTATATTTATGAAGTTATTTCCTCCTGCTGTGTAATAAAATCCAGATTGCCTGTTCAGTAGACATTTTGCTGATCAAAGCCTTGTCTGAGATTAAGATAATCTTGAAGGTAGTATTAGATTAGGATTCTCCATTTCACATCATAATATCATGTATTTATAGAAAGGTCATCAACAGGTACAGGGGACTTGATCTTAGTTATGTAAAATTTGTGTACTTTTATGGGTTTATGAACTTAAGGACTATTTCATTTGAACATCATGGGATTTGAAGATGGTTTGACCTCTTGTTTATAAAATCATCTGTATATGAAACAGAAGAAGTCCACCTCCCCCTTCTGAGAAAGTTCTGTTTATTTAAGTCACGTAGGACAGTGGTTTGTGCAGAAGTCCCACTTGGCTTTAGAGTCCCAGTTTAATATGTATAGGTTGTGATTTGAAATTCCAAAGGAAGACGTCGAGACAGCAGTCGTATACTGTATACAGGCAAAATTTCTCTGACCATTTTATTTCTGCCCATTTTGTCCTTGTGCTAATTGGGCAAATTATACAGCAAAATATACTCATATTTAAAATACTGTATAAGTGGTATTTTCAGTGAGACACAATATTTAGTGATTTTTCCATAAATTATTGGTATATATATTTAGCGAGAGCTAATTTTAGTGACTTTATAATTCCAAGGAAGATGGCTATTACCTCCGATATGGAGTAAATTGTTGGCGATATCCAATTTTAGCGACCTCATCACTCACTAATAAGCCCAAAATTAAATCCTTGCTAAAAATTCTGCTTAAACGGTATATGAAAAAAGCAAATTGTTTAAGACCGGGTCAAATCACTTTACATATTTGGATATTTTATGCTCCCTCAGGGATTCATGGGTATATGATTTTTGGTTTGTCTGTTGTCCACAAAAACTTAAACCTTGATCATACCTTTTGAATGGTTGGTGATGGGGTTTTCGTATTTTACATGAAGGTCTCGTCAAGGTCATTGGTCAAAGTTGCCTTTTCTGGACACACTGAGGCACACATACGTGTTTTACAAACATCTTATGATTTGTTACCATTATCCATTGTTTGGAAAATTAAAGAGAAAAAATAGAATTTCTTTTAGAAGCGTAAAGTAAAACAGCATGATTTATCATATTCTTGAAATGGATAATTTAAAATAGCTCAAATCAAGGATTATACATGAAAATATCAAATAGCAATTTTTACCAACACATTTATATGAAGTTTGCTTGAAAACAAGAAGCATTTGGTTTTGACTAATGCACAGAGCAAGAGAACTGAGGAAAAATACATGATAACACAATTTGAGAAAAAACATTCTAAAAATAAGTCTGGAGTGCGAGAGAGGATTACGATTCAATTGAGATATGGCTTGAGAAATTTATCTTTTAGATCTTCAAGGAAACATCTGACTCAAAGTGAAATCTATTATTTATTGTCAGTGTCACCAGATGTATATAGACTGTTATTTTTAACATATTTGCAGTGCTACCATTGGGATGAGTGCAAGTACAGAATACATGAGAGGATACAGAATTCTTTCTCAGGGGAGTGGGTTCCACCCCATGCAGTTTTTTTCAGGGGTCCAATCAATACACAGGATTAACACTTGCCATTTTGAAACTGGAAATGCATTAGAATATATAAATATTGCTAGTAGTAGTGTATTATATATATATTTTCTACCAAGCTGAGACGTGGTGGGTCCAGACCTTTGGTCTCCCTCTATATGTGCACCTGATACAACCTCTACCAATGGAAGAAAGATTTTGAACTGAAAAAAAACCCCACTTTATAGTGTAATGAAGATTGCACTTAAGGATAAAAAATCTTCATATTTCATGTATAATCATCCTAATGCAGCATTTCATACACTAGGGCAAATTAGGACAAAATATTGTACAGATTCATAGTCTTTTTAACACACTGATTAAATACTTCATTGATTGATGCACAGGCACTCGACGTTTTTATATCTATAATAAAAAAAAAATTGTCTTCCTGTAAACATAATATTCACAAGGTATATCACGCCGCCATCTTGGTTTTCTTTTTTACCAGCTGCATCACTTAAAAATTCGGCAAAAAGTTATGATAATTAGACCCCTACCGTTTAGAAGCAACTCTGTCAAGGTCTTGCCTCTCGCATCGTCATGGTGAACTGGAAATAAAGTCCATTTATCGGCTATAATGAACCGTCAAACATCGTCTACTGCTTCTCAAATGCGAAAAATTGTTAAAAGGTGGCCGGAAGTTGACATACTTATGCAAATGAGAATTCCCTTGCTAAGGCACTGAATGCAGGGTAGTTACAGTCCTGCAAACAATAAAACTCGGGCACAATTGTGTGGTTTTGGGACAGGTTGGCACGGGAAATTTAGTAAATCTATCACATTACCAAATAACATTGGAAATGTTCATGACCCCCCCGCTTCGACTCCCACCCACATTTTGTCACCCATTTTATCGACCAATGAAAAAAATGAAAAAAGGGCTATCCCAAAATTATGTCAACGTACATCCACCTTTCAGTGATTTCTCACATTTGAGAAGCAGTAGACAATGTTTGATGGTTGATTTATATATAGCCGATAAATGGACTTTATTTCCAGTTCACCATGACGATGCGAGAGGTAAGACCTTGACAGAGTTGCTTCTAAACGGTAGGGGTCTAATTATCATATTATATCGAACTTTTCGACGAAATTTTCAAGCAATGCAGCTGGTAAAAAAGAAAACCAAGATGGCAGCGTGATATACCTTGTTAATATTATGTTTACAGGAAGACAATTTTTTTATAATAGATATTTAAAACGTCGAGTGCCTGTGGATTGATGGCCTTGTCAATAAATTTACTTTTAATTTTGCTACATGTTAGACACCCCCATCCCCTCCTCCCACATGCACCCTTTTTAGGTCATCTGAGTCACTCATCAGACATGTGACCTATTACTATTGGTCCGAGTTTGTTATCTGTTGTGCGTTAACAATTGAACAATTTGAACTTTTTGATAACTACCATTCCAGTTTTTTTTTATATTTGGTATGAACATCAACATAAATGAGAGGGACCACCGACTTTTGATGCCATCCCTATATTTCTATAGAAAGTATCTCCTTGTGACTTCAGCACCCTCACTGGGATGCATAGAAAACAACTTCCGTTGTTAATGACACATATGAAAACACTGTTGTTTGGTACATCTCAAGGAAAATACAGGTGCAGGAATTTAGCAGTACCAGCTTGTCAAAGAAATTAACACACTGTCAGATTTTGGAAGTTGAAGTTTATTGCCTTACCAAGCAGAATAGTTCGTACAATATTTGAATTGGGGTCAATTTTGAATCCCTTTTTTATGTCTCTGCCACAAAGTGGTCGGGGCATATAGTTTTACCCTTGCCCATCCTACAACACCCAGTTTTTCGGACTTTTTTCTTAATGCCTTGAGATATTGAATTGATTTTTTGTATGCAGTTGTATATTGATGAGTTACGGATCAAGTTTGAGATTTGTTCTGGTTCATTGAATTTTGATGGAGTTGTGCCCCTATTCACATAGAAAGATTACATCCTTCTGTCCTGCGACACCCAGTTTTTCTGACTTTTTTCTAAATGCTTTGAGATATTGAATTAATTTTTTGTAGGCAGATGTACAAATGTATATTGATGAGTTACAGATTAAATTTGAGTTTTCTTCCGGCTCATTGATTTTTTTATGGAGTTGGGCCCCTTTAAATTAGAAAAATTATAGTTGTTACAACTTGTTTTCCAGACTTTTTTTTCTAAACATTTTTTTAAGAGGGGCCTCCATGGCTGAGTGGTTAGAGCATCGCGCTCAAAATCACACAGCCTCTCACCTATGTCTGCATGGGTTTGAATCTCGCTCACGCCAGTAAATGAGAAAGTTTCTCAGTTTACTTTCGGAAGGTCGGTGGTCTCTTCCCAGGTACATTGTATCTGGGTTCTCTCTTCCACCAATAAAACTGGGCGCCACCAGATAACTGAAAAATTGTTGAGTGTGACGGAAAACATCAATCAATCAATCTAAACATTTTCAGATATTGAACTGATTTTCTCTATGCAGATGTATATTGATAAGTTACAGATCGAGTTTTAGTTTTATTTCAGTTTGTTGAGTTTTGATAGAGTTGTGTTCCTTTAACATAGAAAAATCACTGTTGCGATCAGTTTTCCGGACTTTTTTTTTCAAAATGCTTTGAGATATTGAATCTGGGTCCCACTTATTTTCCCAAAGAAATTTTGATAAAAATTCAAGGTGACTGGAAGGACTAGTTGTCATTTCCTTGTAGTTTTTGTGACTGTCTTTGTAGTTTTTGTTGTGTATTCAAATGTGCTTGCAAGGATGCAATCTTACTACAGGTTGTTGTGAAGGGGATGACACATTTTAGGGAGCCCCTTTTTACTTATGTATTATGCTGCCATTTAATTGAGGTTATAGTGTTAGTCATTTCTGTCTATCCAATTTATTTTGCATTTGTATTGTTTCTGAAAAGATTTACGGAGGTATGCTACACCAGAGAAATTTGATGTAGATGAAAAGTGGAGGATATGTACAACAATATTTTGAAGTTGAAAATTTTCAAATTTACTTCATTTTGTCAAAAAATACAGTTTTAGTAGAAGGTAATCTGAAAAAAATTTAAAACCCCTGTTGGACTCGAACCTGCGACCTACAGTTCAGCAGTCGGTATTCTAACCTACTGTCAGCTACTCGGCTAGGTATTTAAATAGAAAAGGAAAAGTCAAATATTACTGATATCGATTTTTTCATCCATTTTTCTAAAGGAAGTCAGCCATTATGACGATGTAGAGTACTACCTTAAATTCTATAGAAGATCAGTATGATACCTTCTTCAAACTTCATACACCTTATGATTCTCTTGATGAAAGGGTAATGATTATACCCAATATTTCTGACCTTGGACATATCTGGACTTTGTTTTTAATCTATTTCTAATTTAAGCTACAGAAGATGCCTTCTGACATCAAACTTTATAACCCAGATACATTTAAATAAGAGTTTGACAACTATGCCTTAATCATCGATTCTGACATTACACATGCTGTTGGATGCCTTTATCAATTTTCAGACACAGATTCATTTTATTACAGTGGCCTCCCATGACCTTGACCTCACATTTCTTGATTTTACATAATGGTAGACATTCATGTCCTATAGAAATATATCTGGTTTATTTATCTATTTTGGAAGCAGTGTTAATTCTTATTGACAGAAGGACTTAATTATTACATTACTTGCATTGCCTCCTATTATGACTTGGAGTTCTTCTAGCCATGCATGTACATACAATCATGTGCATTAAATTTCAGAAAATGTTGAAAATGATCATAAGGAAATCAAACATTGATAAATGCCAGTATAATCACTCCCAGCAGACATTGATTTTAAACATGATGCTTTAATAAAATGCTCTAGGTGTTGTGAAGTAAATAATCTGTAGGAATAAATCTTGGACAAGTAGTTAGGGGGGTCTTATCATCATAGAATAGCTTATACTCAATGTGTGATGATCCTGACCTCTCACAATTCAACTTCTGTCCTTCTTATCAAGGTGTTATCGGGCAAAGCTCTTTATGTGTCAAATAAATACATGTACTCTTATTATAAACATTTTCCTTTTGTAAAGTTTTCAAATAATGAACTGATTAATGCATCAAGTGTAAACTAGATTTACTTTTAAATTTCATCACAGTAATTAACTGCAGCACTGCAATATGTCATGATTGACACAGAATCGCAATCTAGCCTAAATTTCAGTTGAATATTTTGGTATCTAGGGTTTTTAAAAGTTTTGATCACATGTGCAGTGATGGGATCACATATACAATGATGGGATATTATAAGGACTGAAAGCCAGGGTGTCTGGATGAAGTTGCCAGCATGTGTGATACACCTATACAAATATTGGATAAATGATGTATATATACATTATTAAGACTTAAATTATAAATTATAATGTAATGAAGAAAATTGATAAAATTAAAGCCTTAATTAATCATATAGTTATAGGAAAGACTGTGTAGAATAACTTTTCTCCATATGAGAATACACACACTGTGCACATTTTGCTGCATCATTTGCCTGAGATGGAAGAGCACTGATTAAACTTGATGATGTTGGAGGATGATATTTAATGCAACAACATTATTCAGAAAGGTTGTGGGAGCTATAATTGTCTCAGCAAGGAGGCAAAGTTCTCAGTTTCAACAGTGGCAATAGCCAAGATTTTATACTGTCAGAGATGCAAGATTTTGATGCAATTATTTTCAGTCTTATCACTACATGTATATTCCTGTGTGAGCACGAAATGAAGGAAATTTTCTGTTATTGTGCTCAGGATATGAAAAACAGTACAGAATTAGCTATAATCGTGGAAAGCTAAGTTCCAAAAAACTTTCATACTATCTTGCTATGGATAATGAGCCCCTTCAACCATAAATTTTGGAAGGTGATTGGGATAATTGTTTTCTCACCTGAGAGTCTTCAGTGAGTATATGTTGTGGAGAGGCAAAGATTTTGGAGAACAAGAAATTGTGAACTTATATCAAAATGTAATTATATTGAGTATTGATTCATTAATTTTTAGAAAGGATTGAAATTTGTTGGATCATGGTTATATGTAGGGCCTAGCTGAAGTTCGAATGTTAAATTTTGCAGGGATATAGTCTGTAGTGTTAAAGGAAAAGGATGTTTTTATGCCTAGTTATATCAAAGACCAGGAGTTGGAGATTGCAGACGAGTATTGATATTTACCCTTGTTGTGTCTGTAGTTCGTCTCTTACAGAGTATGGAAAACTTCTGGTGTTTACAAATGTTTAATTTTGTTACGACAGAGAAACCCTTACCTGTAGAATACTAGAAATTTAAAATATCCTGAAATAGTCTAATCAATAAAATGTACAAATTCATGAAATTACAGACTCTGAAATATGGCCTTACATATATACACTGTTTGTAAGTGTAAAGTAAAAGCATGGGAAGAAAAATAAAGGAGGAGCATGTTATTGTGGCAGTGAAATCCTGCTCTGGCTCTTCAGTATGTTTGGTTGGAGATTTTGTGCATCCGTTAGATAACTGATTGATACACAGTGGTCACACACTCAGGTGTCTCTCTGCTTTGTCAATATATGATAATATTAGATAAAGTGGGACGCTTCTTTCAGTTTTGGGGCAGTTTTGTGTTGCCTAGTATTGATCATTGATCCATGGTTTAAAAATTTGGAGGGATTTTTCTGATCGAGGAAAGAACTGTTTTTCCAGTATTGGATGACTTCTCTTTAAATAAAGCAGAGCACGTTTGCATGGTGGAGATATTATTGCGTAATTTCCTTGTTTAGACATGGAGGCAAGCAAAAATGTAGATAAAGGATTAAGTGGAGAATCAGTTGATGAAAGTGAAGGTAATGGGACTCAGGTGGAAGTATCAGAAAGTTCCACTCTGCTATCCACTTCCAGTCCAAGTGGAGAAGGAATTTTGGTCCAGGGAAGTGGAGGGAGCAAATTCCAAGTCACACCTGCTATTGTAGTTCATGAAGTGGAGCCAAATCAGAATGGCAAGTCTACTAAAGTGGATATTGAAGATGAACCTGGTAAATATTACCCTTGAAAGTTGATCATGATAGGCAGAGGGTTCAAAGTACTAGTAATATCATTATATATATTGTATTGTTTTGAAGGGAAATGTCAAGAAGTCAAGTATACCATTGTGAATCATTTGTAAAATTAAAAAGATATTAATAAGGGATTGGTGGAACTATCTATATAATATGAATAAAGTACAGAATGAATGCATGCATGGTGCATTACGAATTAAGTGAACATGGAAAATAATTTTTCTTCAATGAAATGATTTAACAGTATTGACCTGTATGATGATATGTTGAAAATGGAATCAAAATGATACATATAAGCAAAAATTGGAAGTAAAATGATGTATAATATATTGGGTGTGCATTTATAGAGCTAAGTTTGCAAAGTTTTAATGTATTGAAAAGTAGGAAGTTGTGTTTAAGGATTTCTGTGTAAGTTAATGTAATACTTTGTATCTGTAAATTGTGCTGCATTGAACAATATTAGGATCTTCCTTATGCAATGTACTTCACAACCTTTCATTTACAGGCAAAGTGATCTATGATTATTGACATACTAAAAACTACATCGTAGCTTTTTAATAAAGAAAAGCAGGAAAGACGGAGAAGGGGAGGAAAAAGCCCAAAACCTCACAATTAAATGTCGAATTAAAATGCACCCAAGCCTGATACTTTCTTCCTCTGTTATTGATTGGTTTGACTCAGCATGAAAAGTTACTGAGTATCAGGGGAACCAATCGTTTTCAGATACCTTCACTGAAGTACAGTGTACATATATATACAGATCAAGAGTTGTCAAGACTCTGTCAGTTTCGATTCCTACAATAATTAATACTGTGTTGGGAATCCTTGTACTTACCAGTTTAGATCTATTTACATAATGGCTAGCTCTACAAAGTTAGGTGTTTGATGAAGCATATGAATGCTCTTTTGGGGAGGATAGGACAATGTAGACTTATAAACTCCAGTGAGAATTATAGCATTTGACATGATGATTGCAAATGTTAACCCTTGATCAATGTTAGGGTATCACATTTTGATTTTCCAATAAGCAGATGAATTTTTGTAGATTGAATAGGATGAAAGAGTGAGAATTCTGGAAGATTCAGGAATTTTAAAATCTGCAATATTTGCTGTAGCTAAGAACTTCTTGCATCTTAGTAATTAAAAATGGCTACCAGTGCAGAAAGCAAATGAATGCTAGCTTTTCATATTGTCATAATTTTGGGTTCAGTATTCTGAATATGCAATACATAATGCTGTCATGAGAAATCATATATGAAAGTATTAAATGCAGTATTTGCATTGCTTCAATGGGGCTGTGTCTGTTATAAAAAAAACTTAAATGAAAATCATTGATTGCAGTCGGGTAACTATACATTATAATGTAATAAATTTCCGATATTGAACAAATATATGAACAAATCAATTTTTATTTAAAATTCATATAATTTTTTCTTTTTTGAAATGTTGTGTAATTGCATTTACAGCTTTATATTCATGATGAGTAGAATGATTTCCAGTCAATAGATAAGTTTTGAATGTTCCCCATATCATTTGTATATCTCAATATAATGTATAAATTTCCTGGACAGTCGTTGAATTTTTATACTTTTCGTGTTCAACTGGACAATATATCCTACTTTTGTAATTTGCGACTGTTTTAAGATATTTGATATTCTAGTATGACAATTTGATACAATTTATTGGACATAGATGGAGAGTTTATTAAGTCATGGTAAGTATTTGGTTCCTTTCATTGTGTGCTTCCGCTGCTCTGAATCTCCCGAGTTTAAGGGTGATATCATACTATTTATATTATTCAGTTTCATTTTGAGGATTGATTTTGGAATAAATTTTTGTTCTTAATTAAGCTGTTTTGTTATTTGGAATTGCTTAAAGTATATTATTATATTACTTCGCTTTAAGTAGAAATTATAAGGCTCAGAAAAATTGATATTAAAACCATTTTAACAGTTTTCTCGTTGATGAACAATCAATATATATATATATATGTATGCTAAACTTTCATTTTGGAGGGAGTGGGGGTTGGATATATGATTTGTTGTCATATTTAACATTTAGTGTTTCCAAAAATCAAATTTGGTATCCCTCTTAGAAAATCCCGAGCCCTGAAATCTGTAAGATTGCTGCAGTCTTTGAGTTTCCTTATGAAATACAAGGTTTTTTCCCCTGCCAACTTCCTTATGTTGAAGTATTGAATATCTATAGTTTGGGAGTAAATTTTCATCATTTTGTACTCAGTTGTATTCTTAATGACATTTGAGTATAAGTGATACATGTTATTTGATTATCTGATGTTAATGATGTATACATGCCTTTGACTCTTTCGCATGCCTTGGTTTGTTGCAGGCTTGATAAATCAATTAAGGACACGAGGCAAACCAAACAAATGTTGTGTATGAAAGGTGTATTTTGCTCTGATTAGTTGTCAAACTCATTAAAATACTTAAATGTCATACATGATGTTTCTCAAGAATATATAATTTTTTGTGACATTTCGGGTGCAATTCACTTCCTACCTTGTTTCTTAAAAAAAAAACTTGGGATAATATTACCACAGATGTTTTAGAGCTCCAGATCCTAAAGCATACTAGCTTATATACCAGTGGAATGGTGAACGGTTTGGGATTGGACAGTTGATTGGGTAACGAATGCTGAATGATTTGAATGGAATGGTTTTCATTGAGAATAATGGAAGGTTCTTATCGAGAATGGAATGCTTGCATGAAGATGGAGAATGAATGGTTTTGGTCAAGAACAGAATGCTTTGTGTCAAGTTGGAAAAGAACGTTTTGATCTCAATTTCAAATTCTACATTTCAGACTCTTGGCACTTTTTACATACAGTCTAAGGCTTTGTGATAAAAAGAGATAGAAAGAAAATGGGTGATTAAAGTTTTAGCTAATAATTTATTGGAAAATGTTACCATTTTAAAATTCACATAAAACAATTACCTATCTACCATTATTCAAACAAAATGGCTTTTTCATTGATGTATAAATTTTGATAAAATTGTCACCAGTGAGTGCATAACTGTTTTCAGCTGGTATGGGGAATTGAAAAGGAGCAACACCCCCCCCCCCCCCCCCCCCCTGTTTTCTTTTGTTGTTTCTATTGTTATGTAAATATTAGGATTAGGTTTTTTACCAAATATCTGTAATCTAAATTAAGCCCAGTAAATGATAGTCAATATTTATTGACAGATCAAAGTACAATATAAACGATGATTGTGTATTTTATCGTGATTCAAGTCAATGTATTGAAAATGAACACACACACCTCAAATTCAACATTTGATATTGAAAATTTTCAGTAAATGGGTTTTTTTAAAAAAAATTATATTTACAAACATGGTACACTGTTCTTCATTGTTTTAATTCAGTAAGGGAGTGCCTGCATTGTTTCAATATTTGTGATGAATTAATTGATGGCACATGTACATTGTAATGATATTCATTCAGTACATGTACTCAGTTAAGTCCTGATTTGACACCAAAAGTCTCAGAGGATAGCATTTTAGAAAGCAAATTTCACCTGAGGTGTGGGCTCCATATATTGTAGTACACCATTGCTTTAGCAAGTTTTTTAATTCACACCCACACTTGAAGACAACAGCTGAAAATTATAGCAAGTTAATAATTCAATTTAATTTTCCAACAATTTCATTAAAATAAGTAAATTTTTTATTAATTTAAAACTTTTTAAATACACTTACACTAAGCCTATAATATGAAATTATGTTTTTGTTTGAAACTGCTTTGCGACCTATCTGGAAAAATCCCTATTATGCAAATTTCTTGTTCTTTTTATCAAAAAATTCATCTTGTCCTCTAAATGTCTCTGAGTGCTATTTTGATCTACATTGACTCAGTGATGCTAGGTGAGTTCCGAATGACCATGCAGGAATGAACAGTTTGAGGGAACTAATACTTTATTGAGAATGAACAGTTTTAGATGGGAAAGGAATGGTTTGGTGTAGAAATGGTATGCTTTAGCTTGGGAATGGAATGTTGAAGGGTTTGAACGGAATGGTTTGGTGTGGGAATGGAACATTGAAGGGTTTGAACGGAATGGTTGGTGTGGGAATGGAACATTGAAGGGTTTGAACGGAATGGTTTGGTGTGGGAATGGAACATTGAAGGGTTTGAACGGAACGGTTTGGTGTGGGAATGGAACATCGAAGGGTTTGAATGGAATGGTTTGGTGTGGGAATGGAACAATTCTAGTCAAGAATGAAATGATTACAGAACAGTTGATTTGGTGTAGTAGTATGCTTCAGGGTTGTAAACATATATTTTGATAGTTTCCAGTTGTGGAATAGTAAAAAGTAATGTCAACTCTTGTGTGTATATATGGGTATTGTAGGAAAGAAGGGGAGAAAAATATTTGGATTGATCAATAGGCCCCTGTGATCCTTGAATTACGAATTAGGTTATCTAACTACTAGGCTAACCAGGCCATTATATGAAGTATAGTAATGTTACTAAAATATAAAATTTCAAACTGTTTCCGAAATTGTACAAGAACTCTTCCTAGTCACTTAATTGTGACCTTAAATCACAGACCTGATTTTCTGATGATCAAATGAAAGGTTTTGTGAGTTTTGTTTTATATTTACATTGCAACATGGTGTTGATTCACTCAAATGACCCGTTATTGCTATCTAATAAATTTCGTCTGTCAAGCAGGCAATATAATGAGCTTATTTGTGATATGTATGACCCCTGGATCATATGTTGAAAATGCACTATGTTTAAAAAAATCTTATTTACTCCTGGACATCAAGCAGGCAAACTGTTTGCGTGATTATAATGAACAACGAGCCCTCATTAAGTATTTACAATCCATGGGCCTCTTGTCATTAGAAAATCTTCATGTTCTCAATATTAAATGACGGTAAACATCAGCATGACATCACAATGTCGAAACATGCAATCACAAAGCCAATCTAACCTACTACATTCAAGAAACAACCCTTAAACCTTGCTCACTTGCAGGCACCAAAAGTAAAATAGGAAATCTTTACAGGATTGACAAATACGTTTCTCAAACTTTTGAAAAATACAAAATGGATGTGCAGATTGAGAACTTGTGGTTCACAAATAGTATAATTTTGTCTGAATTCCAATCATGATTTAAAACAACTAAAACTATTACAGTGCAATTTATCTTCTTACTTTATTGCATTATAGCACAATGACCTGGTATTGTTATTTTTTTATTTTTTTATTTATTTTTGTTACAGTTATATTTCTTTGATGCATGTAATCAATGTACAAGAATGTTAAGTTTTAAGTCTTTTTTAAAAACAATTTATGAAAATGTTTTGTCTGTTCTTCAACAACCATATGTACTTTCCATGATGCTGTAGTCTGACTGATATGTGGGAGAAATTCTGAAATTTAAGAAATAAAATTAGATGTTAATTACTATTTGTAGTCTCAAGGTAAACAGGAGCTAAGCACTATTGCAAATAATAACAACTGGTGTTAACACAGACAGTGTTGAATTTAGGAGTAATATTATCTAGGGCCTTTGACCTAATCAGGGTCTTGGATAAAATTGTGTTTACTGGGGTCCAAGGTCTTTTGGTTCACCACATGCAGAAGAGGGGCATGATTAGAAGGCTATAGAGAAATGTCTCTCACTCTTGACAATTTCCAGCTCACTTGCCATGTAATGATAAGCGAAATCAAAATATGTCAATTTCTGATTGCGAGATTGTCTTTTGGGGGAGAAATTAACTTCCACTGCAATACTGTGGGGATATTGATTATGTGAAGTACATGGATAGATCCAGGTGGAGGGGATTAGAAAATTTAAACAAGGGCAATTGTTAATGTGTTGATCATAAGGGATTGGTATATCTTAAAAAGGATGATGCTACATTTTGGTCCAAACACATCAAGATAATACAGGTGACTCTCGATGATTTGAACTTCAGTCTCTCGAAGTGAAAGTACACGGTCCCAATTTTTTTCTCTATATAAGTAAGCAAATGATTTTTTCTTTATAACTTAAAGCAAGGAACAATAAAAAAGCCAAAAAAATTTCTCTCTATAAAATGTGTCTGGAATTAACCTTAACAAGCGTTTTAAGAAAGTAAAATATATGCCAGGTATACTATGTTAACAAAATCAGAATGATATTCCTAAATGGATAGCATTATGACCTCATGAATAAGACATTTCCCGCCTTTTTCTCCAAATAAGCCTGAAAACTGTCAAATGTCATACAGATTATTGCTCAGAAAAAGATGTGCGCATTTGTCGAGCAAAATGAAAATGATATATATTGTGTATTATTTTAAGATGAAAAATATGCTTGAATATGAATTTGCTCGACTCGTGCGCTGTATGTTTTTTGAAAAGAAAACCACCTGAATTTGTGGATATTTTCATTGAAAATGGCATTTTTGCAATTTTATGCCAACTTCAAGCTCTCGTCCTATGACACAAATCATTTTGCTGATCAAACTGAGTGAAATTTGTGTTTGCTAATCTATTCCTTATTTGAATGCCAGGATTTGAGCTCCAGGTGAAATCATCGATATTTTAGGCCAGATGACTTTAGAAACTGTACCTACTTCTTTGCTATCGATCTCTCAAACGTTCAATCTCTCAAAATGAAATCGGTCCTGTAAAACATATTTCATTGTTTTTCACTCTTGATCTCTCAAAGTGGTTGTAGCATATATACACGGTGTATTACTATTTCCAGTTGGACCTTACCTGCATAACATTGAAGAATATTGAATGCCTGGTCTAGCTCAGCTGTGTTAATTAGGTGTTTATTTAGGTGACACATCACCCATGTTTCCTTGTGGGGTGGATAGTTAATTGTTTAATTGGTCAATAATTTAACCCTCCACCTAGGCTTTGGTTTCATTATATAATTCAACTTGTGGCCAAATTTACGACTTGTTTGGACTTGATAATGAGACTGTCGCGAATTACTTGGAAAACAATGACAATGTACTTAATATATGTATTGTGTTAATTAACTATGCACTTTCTGTGGCCGGAGAATGTCGCGAAATGTATTGCTGTGTGGATGTGTGTGACGTCATAGTGACTGTGACGTGCTTTGATGTTGTAAAGTGAACGGTTTTCTGATTTAGAATCGGAAACATGATGTTTCACAAAACAGTTAAAACAAGGCCTTTCTCCTTAATTATTGCCTTTCGCTCGTTGACATCGGTCACTTTACTGCATAATGCAGGGGCATGAATGTCACCGCAAAACACATATGGTTTTGATGTGATTTTATTTTTCCTCTCGTTTGGAACAGGCATGCAATGTGTTTTTGTCACAAATGCTGCTGTAGGCATGAAATCATCAGACACACTACTAGTAGATGAACTGTAAGCATCCTGGACAGTAAACTCTCGGAGTATGGCTTTCCGCAAAATCTGAAAATTCCAGTCGTCTCCCACGTTATCACGTGTTATGTTGCGTCTCAATTCCTGAGGTAGTTTATCAAGTATAATTGGTACCAATATTGATCCGTAACTGTCTGGGTATTTTCCCAGTGACTCTAAACCACGGACATAGTTTTCCATTTTATCATAATTAAAAATGATTTCAAACTTTCCGTATTTGACACAGGAGCGGGCAGTTTGGAGAGATTTTTCATGAATGTATTTATAAGTGTGTTTTTGTCTGAATCTTTCCTATAAGAACTGAATTGCAGTTGGATAATTTGCATTTGTTATCTGTAACCCAGCAATACACTGACTTGCTTCACCAATTAAATGAGATTTCAAATAATTGAATTTCTGTGCGTTTGTTAACAAGACATTTTTGTCTATATATAGCTCCCTCAAATGAATCCTAAAACGACTGCCAGTTTAACAGATTCCCATCGAATTTAGTAATAGTTAGCTTCGGCATTTTTTGAAAACTTGAAGAGTGGTTAATGCCGGATGATGATAAACTCCTTGAACTATCTGGATAAAGATTCGAATTCACGGGCATGAAGACTGAAGCGTTTGGATTAAGCAATGATTTTGACAATCTCGTTAATTTTGAAATAGTTTTCTGAATAATTAAATCATACTTGTCTGTTTCTTCTATTTCGTTGTCCATCTCTTCTTCTGTTGTGGTCTCAAGAATTTCACTGTTCAATATGGACAACAGTTCATGTTTCCGATGTAGTGTCTTGATGGTTGCGGTGATTTCGTCAATATCTACATTCCTCAATTTCCTCGTTTTTGTTGACTATTCTTGTAATTGTGCATTTGTGTCCGCCGCGGACAACCTTTAGATTCGAACTCATAGTCACGGCACCAAATGTTTTGTATTATATAAGCTAGAGTGAAAACAACACGTCTTGTCATTTCATCGTTACTTGTTAATCTAAAAAACTGTTTACTTTACAACGTCATAGCACGTCACAGTCACTATGATGCCACCCACACCCACACAGCAATACATTTTGTGACAGAGACAGTAATTTTTGAAATACTAAATGACATGGTCATTCACAATATATATACCGGTCGCAGTTGCCCAGTGGTAAAACGTTTGCTTCGTAACCATGCAGGAGGTCGTGAGTTCAAGCTCCGCTCATGCCAATAGGCCACATGAAACCTAAGATGTAAAAATAGGTAGTGATTGCTCCTTCGCCAAACGCTCGGCATTCAGAAGTGAGAATAACAGGTATTTCTGATATGACCTTAAAAACGGAGATCCCGTGTCATGGCAGGCATTTGTACGTTAAAGAGTTACCCTCACTGCTAATTGGCTCTTTGTGCTAAACGTAGGTCTAAATTTGTTGTACCACACCTACAACTGGTGACAATTCAATTTGAGTGAAAAATTCTCAATGGTACTTTAAACAAACAAACAAAAATAGATATATATATGCTATTTATGTCTAGAATATTCCAACTGTCTTGCTCAACCAAGAAAGTCCAAGTATAACATATATAGACATCTTATGATTTAATTTCATTTACATAGATTCATTCCATAGGCAGACCAATTATATATCAAAGCATATTATCACACAACGGATATTATTAAGTTACTAAACAACATTACCCACCAGCAGGGCCACTTAATTTCTTGTGATCTCTTTTTGAACTTTTTAGTATATCTCAGGAAAACGCTGAACTTCGGTCTGGAATAAATGCCTGGAATTGGTGATTTCTGTGATAACACTCTTTATATTACTAAATGTTTTTGTAGTTTTATGTGTTTTGGTATATCATGGATGCTCATGTTTTCCTTTATACAATAAATGATTCTGGTTTATTGTAAATGCCATACCAAAAAATCAGTGTAAGTTATATTCTTTTCTGATATTTAACATTCTATCATCAAATGACTTGGTTTTTTATCTAGGCTGGAATGATATATCAAAAGTTTGATCTAAAGTACAATACATGCAATGATACATTTGGCAGAAGATTAATCTGAAAAATTATTTAACTGATTACAATTCTAGTTTTATCTATGGAAACAAAGCATTGAATCAGATACATGAAGCATATTGTTTAATGTGTAAAAATGTCAATTGCTGATATTGATTAAGACAGCAAAACAAAAGCTTCATAGATGTGAATACATCTCACTGCATTTTCACATTTATCTACTGTAGAATCATTTTTTGCAAGGGACAGTTTTCATAGATTGTCAAGATTAAACGTTTACAGTTTTCAATGGATAAGGTTTCACTGTATGTTGAAGCATTATGTAAATTTTGTATTTCTTCGCAGTTCATGCACCATTAGTGGAATAGGGGTATATACCCATGAAATCCACACAAACAATGGAACCCCAACAAAATCCAATGATTAGTGTACATTGCAAAATTTATTTTCATCCACAAGAAAACTCAGAAAATTCTTGTCCCTAATGTTCCTACTAAAGTAAATGGGGATAAAAATAACTCAGTGTGTTATAGAACCATCCAAAACTGGTGTAAAGTAGGCGTTGTCATCTGTTGCTGTTCTGTGAATTTCACATACATTCATGGACTATTGGTGCCAAATTTCAAAATATTTTTTCTGGAGAAAATATAGATATTATAAGAATTTAAAAGATTTTTTTTTTTTACATATATTAAGCTAATAACATAAAGTTGTGCAAATTATCATAACACTTGTTATTCAATGTGTGTGCACACTGTTTTGTGTTATTAGCAAAATAGATATTTAAAGAAAATAATGATTTAATGTCCAAGCTTTACAAACATCAGAAAATAATGCATTTCTTTGGGTATTAGTTGCCAGTGTAGCATGACCTATCAGTACTGAGTATATGACATTTGATGTCACCAAAGTGGTGGATATATATATATAATCATATATATTTTGCAAAATATGTAGCAGTAGAAAATGGAGATTTTTGTTAGAAGAATTCTGAGTATCAATATGGTCTGCATGATTTCACCATCACAGATTTGCAGTATAATGGCACAAATTAAAAAAAAAATGATGTGAATAAAATGTATCAATGGTGACATAATTTCAAAGGTATATTATTGTAAAACAAGCATATTGCAAAGAAATTTAGAGAATTTTAAGAAATTATTGATAATCATAAACATGTAACATGTTCATGAGTTTTATTTATTGTGCATATAACATTTATTTCATATTGAGGTCACTTAAATCTAATCAAGGGCAGACTTTTATAACCATCACACCACACTGCTCTTTATTGTGTACATATCACTGCATAAGCCATCCAAAGATCTGACTTTTTTACCAACAGGAAAATGAATTCATAATGGTGTAAAATGTCTACACTGAAATAATTCAAATACTTAGTTTATTTAGCATTGCACCAAGCTATTGACCCATCTTATACGTATTGTATTACATAAAAAACCTTTTTATAACTCAATTCTGCTGATGCTGAAATGACTATTACAATTGACAATCTTTTTAACCTTTAGGAGGTTGATTGGGCCTTTCAGTATGAAAGCTACTGCTGTTGTGTTAATTTTGGAGACATACATGGGTATTGAAGCACTAACTTGAAAGCATCACGGAATTGGTGGTGTTTTGGCTTCATTTCCAGTGCTCAGTAGCCAGACTAATTGTGAATCACGCCTTGTCTTGCTGAGAGTGATTCTTTTGAATTAACCAGTATGATCCATCAAAAATGTATTTTCTGCTGCTGAGGAATTGCATTCACATGGGACAAATTCTGAGTATATTCTGGACAGCGGCGTAATGGAAAAAATAAATCTCCAATCCTGATATCATCATAGCTAAGTGTCATGAACATCTGCTCTTTACATAAAACAATGAGTTATTATGTGCAAGTGTATACATATTTACTCACCTATTATAGTATTAAGTAAATTATGATATTTTTTGAAACGATAAATTGCCCAGAGTATAATGCATCAGACGAGAGTGTTCATAGACTGCAAACCTCTGCCAATCCCAAATCTAATTGCAACATTTTCAGAATGCATTTCTCTTTGTTTGCAATTGATAGATCTCATCCACAGATAGCTATCAAAATTTATTTATTTCTTGCCTGCCATCAAACCTATCAATTGTAAAATCTGAATGAAGTTTAAGCAGCAATTGTATTTACTATTGTCCATAGAATATAAACACACACACAAACTGGTCTTGTCCATAGCACTACATACAAACTACGTGTAGTATTGTTCATAGGTATAAACAAATTCAAAGCTAACTGAATTTTCTGATATCGTTCAGTTAATTATCACATGAACCCAAAGGAAACAAACTTTGGAATTTTCTGCCAATCAAAAAAATCCTGTGACCACCTGTCTTTGCTGTTCCATTTAATGTTCTCACTGCCGGTAACATGGCGATGACGGTTACGAGCATTGTAAGGAAATTTGCAGCATTGTAAGGAAATTGCTTGATGCATGTCATTTAATTATCCAACAATGCTGGAATCTGTCATATTCCCATTAATGACAACAAAACCTCCCTTCATTGTTTACAGAAATATGACATTGTAAAATACTAGTATGTTAAATTGTTAATGCTTTGATGTTCATTATATTTATATATATTATTTAAGGTGAAGATGCCGCCCGAAACTTTGACAACAATCCCTTGGCAAGCAATGATGAATTGGAATCTCCATATTCACGACAGATGGAGCTGTATGCTGTAAGTTTGGGTTTCTGTATGAATTAGTATGGGGAAGTTAATAGAATTTGTGATAGTACTTCATCACTTCTTTCAAGATGCATCAAATGAGGGTTAGGATGGGTTTTGTCTATCTGTCCATAAACATTTTACCTTGTAAGCCTTGAGTTTGCTTCATCCAATTTGAGCAAGTTTTAAGATTTCTCTGTGCATTCTATGTGTATTATCATATGTTTGCAACATAGCTCAGAAACTTGAGTTGCTCATGACATGAAGTTGTGTCCTGACCCCAGTCAAAGCTAGGTCATTTGGATAATGTCAAGGTATCAAAGAGAAAACATGGTTCATGAATAGAGAAGCTGTATACAGTCACAGTCTATGCAAAAGACATCGGACCGTCGGACCTGACCGATGTGCAGTGCCTCAGGTCTGATGCATCATTTTTTACACCAGACCGGAATGTTCAATGTCTCAGTGTCCGGTTTTGAACTTTACTATTTTGACGCTGAGTCATTTCAATGTTTGTTATAAGTAAAAAATATTGCACAAATCCAAATTCATAAATGAATGTGATTAAAACCGCATGAACCATCTAAAGTATTATGCGGGAGCGATCCCCGGTAAAAGAAAAGCTGTTAGGCCTACTCAAGAGAAGAATATGGACTATGAGTCGATTTTTTGAACAGCCTGCGAGAAGATTCAATACGTATGGTTTGGAAAAGTGGCCGACCATGGCATTTTCACGTGTTTCACTTTTTTACATTGGGTTTTTTGGACTGACAAAATTTGGTTCGGACCTGTGTGTTCATTGATTACACAGGACCGAATGTCCTGTGTGGTCCAAAAAACTTTCGCATAGACTGCAGTCACATGAGGCGCAGAGTTTGCTTAATAATTAACTGATGGTAAATCCCATTCCTATCCCAAAGTCATGTGCCAGTTATAAGATCACTTAGATGCTCATACTACACACAGAAGTTGCTAATGACATTAGGAAGTGTCCTGATTCTAACTGAAAGTCATACCTGTGTTACGCCAAGGTCATTAGAACAAATTGATGTCAGGGTCACTTGGAGAAGAAGAATAATTTTTGTAGCAATCTAATATCTCTGATATCAAAGTATTAGATTCTTGCGACCTTGAGGTGTGTAATTTTGTCATCTTATTGAAGGAATTCAAATATTTGTCTATCTCAGTACTTTGTGGTGCACAGATTTGGGAAAAGTTCACAAAATGTAGATATTTTTATATTCCCTTGTTATATATCAAAACAAAATAGCTTCGATTTCCTTTGAAGTTTTTGGGAGGTCAAAGGCCATAACGTAAGATGGCACATTGATCAGACACCTTCAGGGTGTAACAAGAATGTATCAATAACTGAGAAAGGAAGGTTAGCCCATTATTTTTGCAATAACAAATCCACAGCAACACAATTAGCTAAGCTTTGTTGTGAAACACAAGTTGGAATCGTGGTTGAATTTTCTCAACATTCAATACTTTGACGTTGTTAGAATCCATGGATTTTCTTTCTTTTACACTGCATTCAACATGTAGTGTAATGGGGGGAAAACCCTTGGGTTTTGACAATGAAACTTTGATTAAGTCCTCTCTTTTACTTTGTCCTAAATGACCATCTCAAATGCACATATAGATACAAACACATTCTTTCAGAATGACTAAATTATTAAGTAAGACACTATGTGATTATATCTACTTAGAAGCCCTTAGAACTTATTCCACTATAAGGCCAATTCAACTTAATTGATAGATTATCATCCCCGCCCGCCCCTCAAAAATTGGCCCGCCCTGAATTTTTTTATTTTGCTAAACTTGCAATTTCCGGAATATTTTGAAGTCCGACTCTGGTATTTACACTTCTTGTTTACATTTCCGGTGTAGGAACGTGAAATGCCACGTGAAGAAAATAGATCTATGTGGTGTTCTTAATTTCTTGCGTTCTTACAGACGAAAATCTTGAAGAAATTAGGTATATTTCTGTTATATCCTTGAATTAAAGCTTAACCTGGATTTAGTGTATGAAAATAGATTGATATCCATCTGCCATTAAATGATGCGGATATGTTGGGGGAAAAAACTTGTTTGTCTTTAATATTTTTCTCAGAAAATAAAAATTAAAAAATAAAATCCTCCCACCCGCCCCATACTTTTTGCTGACCCTGGATGATAATCTACTAATTAAGTTGAATTGGCCTAAAAGAAAACATTTTAAATTTTATTTCTTATGCCTTATTAAAAATATGTGGTGTGTATGAACATTTTGATATCTTGCAAATACATGCAATAAACATATTAAACCTATTTTTGGTACCTTCTAGGATGATCTGCATGAAAGAGGAAAAATCTCTCAAATTCTCAACCGAATTGCCAATTATCAAGGTGGCGTGGAACCCAATATCAGTGAAAATTACAAGTCTAGTCCAAAGAAGGTATGTGGTGCTAAATAATAGATGTTGAAAAGGAGCCTAATTACCTCAGAGGCAAGACAAAACAATAAAATGAGCAAACAGAATTTTCAAATTATTCTCCTATTCTTTGCAGAAATGAAGGGTCATTTTTAGCTCACCTGAGCTTTTCTGATCACCTTTTGTTTGTTGTCCATCCCTCCATACATCTTTCTGTAAACTTTCCACACTCAAATCTTCTCCAGAACAATTGGGTCATTGTCATCCAAACTTGGCACAAAGTATCCTTAGGTAAAGGGTTTCCTATCTTAATTGTTTACTTCATGGTCCATTCTTTTGTAAGGGAAGATAATTAGCAATTTGTTAAAATAAGGTGGGGTCATTCAAAAATCTTCTGAAGTCTACACTTATTAAGGAAGCTTTCACATAAGTTTCAAAATCAGGACTTCATTTCCATTGCTCAGTAGCCAGAGTAATTGTGAATCATTGGATCTGGAGTCAGCATGGGGTCACAGTAGGGATCAAAGTTTTAAAAGGGAATGGATATACTAGAAAATATCTTTAAAATTATTCTTCTGAAGAACAGGGCCATAATTAGTCATATCAATATGCAAGCATCCATTGATAGTCCAGTTTGTTCAAATCATGGTCTAGTATGTAGGATAAGGCCTCGATATTGGATCAAAGTCTTACTTTGTAATAAATGGAAAAAAAACTCAGGACCAGCAGGGCCATGATTAATCATATTAATATGCAACCATTCTTAGGTAGTACAAATCAGTTTATTCAAATCATGGATCATGGCCCTGGAGGGTAGAGTGGGACCACAATAGGGATTAAGATTTTTTAATGTCATATATGTACCGGTATGTAAGGATTTAAAAAAAAAAATATGACCAGGGCAGGGGAGGGGGTGAGTAGGATGGGAGCTTCAATGGGGGATCAGCTATCATCATCATTAATCATATTATATTGCAGTCATTCCAATGTGATGCATATTCATATTTGATTAGGATTGGGTTTAAATAGGGATTCAAAGTTTCACATGAGAATGTACAGGAAATTTGAAGGAAAAAAAATATTTTCAATAGTAGAAGGGCCACACTAGATCATATCAATATGCAAATGTTCCTAAGTTGTGTGAATTGTTTTGGGTTTTTTTATTGACCCAGGGGTTAGGGTTGGACTAAAATTGGGGATCAAATTTTACAATATTTGAATATAGGGGGTGGGGGAATCTTTAAAAAAAATGTTTTTTCCAGAGCAACAAGGTCATGTTAGCCATGTTGATATTTAAGCACCCCATGTTGTGGGGATTTCATTTTGTTTAAATCGTAACCCCATGGAACTAGATTTTGGCTATAGTATGGGGTCAAAATTTGTCAAAAAAGTCTTCTGAAGGACAGCAGGGCCAAGGTGTCTTTGGTGAGCTCTGTGGCCCATGGGCCTCTTGTTCTTGGAAGTGTTGATCTTTTCACTTCATTGATCTTGCATAAGGCTTTCAGCTTTAGATTACTATAAGCTAAAATTTAAAAAAAAAATCTTCCATTTGGTAAAATTTTGGTGCAATAATTCCGCTTTGAGATCTTCAGGGGCAATAAAACTAATGTTTGAATGAATTACCACCCTGATCCATCAGCGAATCCTACTTTTTCTGTGAAGAGCTCATATTGATTTTGCCAGGTTGTTTATTCAAGTGATAGTATAGCGGGTTCACGAAA
Source organism: Ostrea edulis (assembly GCF_947568905.1). Taxonomy (NCBI): domain Eukaryota; kingdom Metazoa; phylum Mollusca; class Bivalvia; order Ostreida; family Ostreidae; genus Ostrea; species Ostrea edulis. Next base: position 49,904,315 of record NC_079164.1, read on the forward strand.
ACTTGATCTTCAGCACAAGCAGAAAATTTTCTGTTGGTACACTATCAGTTCAATGAACTTTTGAATTGCCTTATGCATAGTTTAGTTTGTATGTATTAAAAGAATGATATTTGTTTGCTGGTATGATATTTTAATGATAGATATTTTGGGTCACTTCATCAATAACTGTTTTTTCTTTGTTTTAGGGTTATGAACAGGTAGTCAAGTGTTGTTTAAGCACCCTGTTTTGGGCATGAACAGTTCCATAATTTTTAGCCCCTTTTGAATCCATTCCATAATTTAAAATTTGAATTGTGTGTTGTCATGTTATGGTTTGGCACAGTCTAAGATCTGTCTGATTTCATAAGATGACCACAAACAATTACCTCATCAAGCTCATCTTTAGTCAACTCAGTATTCTAGATTTGTTTTTTGTTGAGTTTTTTCTTTAATTTTTTGAATAGACAAGGTTTTGGGCTCAAGTTACA